>NC_046969.1:21365828-21665828 GCF_009769545.1 Cyclopterus lumpus | reverse complement strand
TCTATTGGTTGTATAAAATAGGAGGGTGTTTGCTAACATATCTTCCAAATGAGCTTTTTAATGTCACCGTTTACTTTCCGCTGTCTACAAATTGCAGGTTAAAATATTCAATCCAAACAAAACAGTGAGCACATAAATTGTGTTGATTATTTTTTGTTGCAATTTCTTTTTTTATGGCTATGTTATGGGAGTGTGTACGTGCAGGGAAGTCGATGATAACAGCTTCCTCAATGAGTTTGATATCTAGTTAACATGGAAGCGAAACTTGCCCTAGTGCAATAAATGGTAGTAATCCATCAGTATAGACACGGACACTGAGCAGCTGTCCTTCCAATGGCCAATTGAGTCATAACACTAGTGATTAACGAGCAACTTTTCTCCACAAATGACTGCATGTTGTGTGTGTGTCGTATATATCTGAAACCCGACCGTGCTGAATCAATATCTGCCCCTATAGAATTGGCCTATTGTGCACCCCGTGGGACTGGATCCCATAATGCTTTGAATGCGTGTCAGTGTTGATTGCCACATCATGAAAGTAGTCTAGTCTGGCTTTTTTCCCAACTGTTTCTCTCTAACACACACACACACACACACACACACACACACACACACACACACACACACACACACACAAACATGACTCACTAGCAGGGGCACATAAGGTTACAATCAGCAGCCACTGTGCACATCAGCAATGTGAACGGGTCCCTGTGGGCCAGTGCTCACGGCAAGGCTCCCCACACAGGGAAATAAATGTACTTTAAGCAGTCGGAAAGAGAGGGGGAGAGCGAGGTGAGAACGAGAAGTGAAGATGAGGGAGTTGGGAAAGGGAGATTGTGGGAGGGAGAGAGCGAGGAAGAGACGGATGTTGCCTGTTAACCTCAGACAGGAATATAGGCAAGAAAGTGTTCTTTCCAGCCTGACGTAAGTACCAATAAAGAGCCCACTCTCCCCGTGTGTGTGTGTGTGTGTGTGTGTGTGTGTGTGTGTGTGTGTGTGAGAGAGTACTCATTAGGGTACAACGTGTGCTTGGCTGCGATTGAGATTTAAGGTCCAACTCCTTGAATTAGTCTGAGCCAGATTCACAGTCGTAACTGAAAATGTGTCTTAATGATGGGGAAAAAGAAGAAAAAAAACATGTTTCTTTTCATTTCAGATATTGCTCTGGCGTTTGCAGCTTCTGAAACATTGACAACTTGGCTGTAGTTATCACGTCGCATTAATCCATGTGTTATAAGACCTGCCAATCAATCTGGGAGTGATGGCAGGTTCCTGCGTTTTGAATGTTCCTTTCCCCATGTTTATATTTGAATCACAGATTGGGCCGTTCAGCATATGCAGCTTGCACATGAGATCCAGTGCCACCCCTCAAAACCTCGCAGTTAAGATGAACTCAATTACTAAGATGTTGGGACATTAAAATGGATTTTTTAGGTCTATAGGTCCGAAATCAATCTGTAACACAGCTTTAGCTAAGGATAGCCGAGACTAGTCCAACTAGTCTTAACCAGCCTAACGCATATCACTGTGGGGTTACCTTACTTTCTGTTATTCCTATAAATGTACACATTTCTGTAGCGCAATAGGTTTTTAAGGTTATGTTATCCAGATACCTGGTGGCAGAGGATCGTTGGGCCAACGAGGAACACCTGGTGCTGCTAATGGTCTCTCTGTCTGCTGCAGGTTTCTGCTTCTCTTTTCAGGTACCTGCTTTTTGGTTTTGTTCACATTCATGAACACACACACACACAGACACACACACACACTGACACCCCTGATTCCCACATTACATACTGTAAATATTAAATTCCCCTCGCGCTAAAGGTTCCTATGGTCTCCCTTTTTTGTTATGGTGATAAAGCAAAAGAGGGAAACGCATACACGTTTTGTGCAAACATTTGTACAAAAAAAAAAAAAAAAACTGCGCAATGAGGGCGCAGTAAAATGTTTCCAGCTAGTTGGTGCAAAAGCTGAATGGATAAAATATTGGTCATCAAATGTTTTAAACGGTTTTAGGGAGATTTCATTTTCATGAATCCCCCCCCAAAAAAGGTTTGTGAACAAAAATCTGTGTCTTTCACATCCCTGTGTGTGTGTGTGTTTGTGTGTTTGTGTGATTGTGTGTGTTTACATGCAAAGCGGCTGGATGGATCCCTGCCCGGAGGCCCAGCAGGCCTTCACTCCGCCGTCTTAACTCTCTCCAGCAGGTCCTCGCTGCCTACGACCACTTTGGAGTAATCTAGCTCCTTTTAGTTGGAAACGCATTCATCTAGACATGTAACAATGTAGCTCTGTCAGTGGGGAGAGAAGTATGCGTTTCTCCTCCATCTCCAGCACACACAAACCATATTCCTGTGACTAAGTCGGCCCAGCAGCTTCTCTTTCGGGCTCCCCACCCATTTGTATGTAAAGCCTCTCCACGCAGATCCATACTCTGGATTACCTTGGCAAAGAAGCAAGTCACAAGAGAGAGAGAGGGGGGGCGCAAGGCTTTTTGGAAGGTAGAACTGGATGCATTTGCATTCATGCCACACATCCACAAGAAGTGACCTACTTAAATCACAGGAAGCTAATTGTTCAGTGTAAACACCACGTTTTCTCTGTGAACAATTTATGCGACCGTATGAAAGCCCAATTTTGAGTTGACCATATTGGAAATTGTTTGTGGACACCCCGGCATCGCTGTACTGACCGGCAGAGTGCTGGAATGGATAGCCATTTGTATATCTTTGTGCTTCTCCAATGGTATTCAAATTCAAATTCAAATAGCCTGGGCAAGCAGTCAGCGCCCACAGCCGGCCTAGAGGCTGTGCAGCAGATAGTGACACAACAGTCTCAAACATCTGACCAGGGTGAGTGTTTTTCTCTCACACCGTCTGGACCTAAGTTACCATAAGACGTGTGTGTGTGTATGTGTGTGTGTAAGAGAGCGAGAGAGAGAGCTCTTCAAGAATTAAACAAGAGCACCATCTGCCGGTTGTTTTTTTTCCCCTGACGCTGACACAGAGGGGCTCCCTTGGAGAGCGCTCTGCATGATCAAGTACTATATTAGAGCTGTGCATCACACTGACAGCCACGAAGAAGGCACAAAGTCCTACACCACCCACTCAGACATGCACACGCACACACACATAAATCAACCCAATGAGTTTTCAATGAGAGAGGGGGCCTTTTTCTCTCCTGAAATCACTGGTATCCACTGCCCGTAAACTACAATTTAATGTGCTGCACTGATAATATCTCGTGTTTGAGGCTCAAAGCAGTTTGTTTTTGTTCAAGACCCCATTATAAATATTGTATGGAGGACAAGGAAAATAGTGGCAGCGCAGCAATCGAAACAGAGTCGGGTTATTTATCCAAACTTGAAGTCAAACAGGAAATCTAGCTGCTTCAGGAGACCTGCAAAACTAGAGAATCAAAACATTTAGATTTTGATTGGTTTTGACTTTTACCTGATGACATCAGCCCCAGGTGTGAGGCTACCCACAGGTTCCCAGTGCTGTCATATGGGAGTGGGTGGAGCCTATAGTCACGCTTCTCCTCAGGCCCTTTCAGTAGAAAACTGTTTGAATCAGTATGTTTCTTTCAAATGAACCTTGTGAGGAGGTGCCACAATCCTTTAGCCTTCTACATTTTTTTTTTTACTTTTACAATAAATAAAAGAATATACAACATGTGGTACATATTTATCCTTCAGTTTTCTATATAGCGTCTATTTATTGAACCTACCCTGCTATTTGAAGCTTTCCCTGCAGCCAGAGTTTAACAAACCAAAAGCTTGTCCGTCTTTAAAACATACTATTGAACCCAAACATAACTATAAAAGAAAAATGATAGAGTTCGGCTCTGTCTGTCATGTCATCCGTAGTTCAGCTACAGAGAGACACATGGCTGCGTGACAAGCAGGCAACCGAAATTACAAAGCAGATGTTTTGCTGTGAGAGAGGGAGTGCACGAGCCGTTTGAATAATGGAAACGTAGCGTGGACGGCGTTGAAGCCTGACACCGGGCCAACGGGGGTGGGGGAGGATGTCTTTTCAAAACCGAGTAGAGAGGGGCAGAGAGATGAGGTGAAGTTTTTGTTTTTGTCATTTAGTTATATGCATTTTGCCTTCATTTCAGTTTGGAAGCCAAACACACACACACACAGTCAAGTTTGATGATCCTGATCTCTGAACTTTGTTTTAAACAGCTTTGTGCAGGAATGAAAGCCAGAATGTGGGCTTAAAAGGTCAGCAACCCTTCGCCGAGCAAAGAGGTTTTGTACATTTTCAGTGTTGTCTGAGCAAGTTTGCGTGTGTGTGTGTGCGTGTGCTTGTGCGCGTGTGCGCGTGTGCGTTATGACTTTGTAGTGGACCCCTTTGTGTTGCAGTTCTTAACTGTCTTTAGGAAAGCACTAGAGGGAGCTAATGGATTACCCCGACTCTCTCTCTCTCTCTCTCTCTCTCGCTCTCTCTCAATTCAATTTAATATGCTTTATTTGCATTAATCTGGCAAAGACAGTATTGGCAAAGCATGAAAAGATAGCAACATAACAATATACAATTCCTATGGTAATATAGGTAATAACAATAGTATAACAGAGTAAATAACTACAGTAAATGAGTCTCTCTCTCTCTCTCTCTCATCCACAGTGACTAAGAGCACCCAACAACAGAGAACATGGCATGCTCTCATTACCTCAACGAGGAGAGAAAACATTACCAAGTGGCAGAGGTCCTCGCTTAAGTAAACCGAGCCGAGCCGAGACAGGGACAGAGGTAAGCTGTCTGTCTGCTGCACTGCAATTAAAAAAGGTTGCTAGAGGATTACTGTAATCATATAAGAACACGCAGGATAATATTATGATAGCAATGGGAGCATGGATGCCAACCGTTGGAGCTGGAGGTATATGTGTGTGTGGATAGTTTTCTATAGGCGTTACATAGCCGCACGACATATTTACAGAAAACTTCTGATTTTCTGTGAGAAGTTCGGAAAGTTGGAAAGTATTTTGGGGTTATTTTGGTGAAATGTTTGTGTCATATTGGTTAGTACACAGCTTCTTCGCTCATGCTGAATGTTTGGTTTTTGTGCCATGATTGTTTATTTGATGGTTTTATGTTTTTTGTTTTTGCCCTCAAGAAACTTTTTTCATATACTTCTCAGTAAATTCATGCCACTTTTAGTCCTGCAATTAGCTTTACTTATGCTCTTTAATATCTTTATTTTTTTAATCGTCTCACCCATCTTGGTTAGTTGCCATTTACAGCATTTCTCCATATTTTAGATCATATGGTCTTTTGTTGACTCAAAAATACAAAAGAAAGCATTCCCGCAAATTAAGGAATAACATATTGTTAATGTCCTGTGAAAACCATGCATCTCCAAAACTTTATACTTCAAATAAAATAAATGTATTCTTGATATTGCTTACTATATTGCAATGTGTTTTTATATGTGTACTGCTTATAAATAAATAGGGAGGTGAAAGTCAAATATAACCCCTGAATGCAATACAACAAAAGTTTGCACAGTTTTGCTAATACTTAAACTTCTATTAAAAAGTTGATGTCAGCTCTGCAGCATCCAATATGCTGTCGAGGGGGCGACTGCATATGGAAAAGAACTGACACATGCCGGAAGTAGGAGAATTAAGGAGGAGACGCATCATTTACCGGCTGCAAACAGCAGGCATCATGGGTAATGATGTGTTTAGAACACGGTGTCCTTCACGTGTTGTTGACAAATATTGAATGAAAGCACTGACGGAAAGCTGCGTTCACCTTCCAGTGGCGAAAACTGAATAATTGGTGGTTTGTGTGTTCATGAGGCATTTTGTTTGTATTAGCTTTGCACTATTTTTCATTAAAAAGGGGGCAAGAGTCTCCAGAGCCGCAGCAGCAGCCATACGGGTGTAGGAGGGGTCACCCTCCACCCAGCCCACCCCTCTCTTTTACCTCTCTCGCTCCCTCCCCGCCTCGCTCACTCTCTCTACTCTCTCGCTCAGCCTCAGGACTCCAGGTCCAGGTCTAGGTCCAGGTCTAGGTCCAGGGTCCAGGGTCCACGGAGGCTATCGTGGAAGCGAAGATGCGGGCGCTCGGGGCCGTGACAGTCGGTGTGCTGTGGGCGCTGCTGGCCGCTGCGGTGCCCGACGACGTGTCGGAGCTGGCGACGCTGGTGCAGGAGCAGTTCAAGCCCGAGTCCTCCCTGCTGAAGCCAAAGGTTATGATCGCCATTGTGGCTCGCAACGCAGCGCACAGCCTGCCACACTACCTGGGCTGCATCGAGAGGCTGGAGTACCCGAAGGAGCGCATCGCGATCTGGTGAGCGGCTCAACCCGGGATGGTGTGTGTGTGTGTGTGTGTGTGTGTGTGTGTGTGTGTGTGTGTGTGTGTGTGTGTGTGTGTGTGTGTGTGTGTGTGTGTGTGTGTGTGTGTGTGTGTGTGTGTGTGTGTGTGTGTGTGTGTGTGTGTGTGTGTGTGTGTGTGTGTGTGTGTGTGTGTGTGTGTGTGTGTGTGTGTGTGTGTGTGTGTGTGTGTGTGTGTGTGTGTGTGTGTGTGTGTGTGTGTGTGTGTGTGTGTGTGTGTGTGTGTGTGTGTGTGTGTGTGTGTGTGTGTGTGTGTGTGTGTGTGTGTGTGTGGGGAGATGGAGATACACTGTCTTTTATTTCACTCGTTGTTGTGCACAAAATGTTCTGCAACTTTAAAAAAAAAAAAAAAAAAAAAAAAAGTTATACCCACTCACCTTCCCAATAGTTTCAAATGCATCTGCTTTTCAGAGGGCGTGTGTTGTGCAGCGGCGCGCGCTTAACGGGGAAGCCGCGTGTGTCCCGAGTTAATTATAACAACAAATCATCGTCGGTATCGGTCCGCAGACCTGTTGCTGCGTTTTACGACGCGATTACCTCGCGTGTCTGCCAGCATTCAAAATTGCACGCTGTGGGAGAAGATGAAAGAGCTGATGTGCGTGTTGGGTTAACCCTTAAACCCCCGGCTGAGTCAGCACAAACCTGCGGAATACGGGGCTTTAACACAGCAGGGCTGCCAGGTATGAATCGGCGGGGGGTCTCTCTCTCCAGGTAGGGTCATGTTTGGTCCCACAGGAGCAGACTGAGATACAGAGGGACCCTGCAGGTGAGGGGATGAAAGGAGACATTGAGTTGGTCTGACAGCAGGATTGGGGTGTGTGTGTGTGTGTGTGTGTGTGTGTTGTGTGTGTGTGTGTTTTGGGAAGTCATGCGTAAAATATGTGTGCGTGTGCCTTTTTGTATGGTCTGGATGAGAGTTATGCAGGCGGGCCTGATAATCTGAGAGATTTAGAATGGAGGCAGGTTCCTCATCAGAGTGCAGATATGAAGAATGTGAAGTTGAGTTGCATAACAGTCAGCTCTGGTGGTGGATGTGTGCAATGCCCCCCCCCCCCTTCTTTAATGACCCTGTTGCACTCCTGCTGGCATTCTTGTGCTTCGTTTTCCACCCTTGCCTTTGCTGAATGCCTTGCTTTTGTTTTCAGAGCGACTGTCTGTTCCTAATTCAGAGAGACCCTCACCGAACCACACACATAATTGGGCGCTGGAGAAACTCAATCCAGTGAGAGAGGAAGGGGCCCTTCTCTCTGGAGCTCAGTGATTGAGCTAACATCGCTTTGTGAGTGGGTTAACTCACAGAGGAAGGCCCCCCCCCCCCCCATCAGTTATGAGTGGCATCTCTCCACCATACAGTCAGTTAAATTATATGTATATTTGAAAGTATGTTTATCGTAACAGCAAAGTGTCAAAGAGAGAATATGGACACGCATAAGTTCCTCGTCATCATCAGCCTCTGACACGGGAACGTTTATTTCAGGCACTTCATTTAAATTCAACAGCCTCATCTTTCCGCCACTGTGGCCCGACTGCCCGTAAAGCATCCTGATGTGTGTATGATGTTCATAATGCACGATTATTAGTGAACACACATGAGCCTCTTTAGCACACGGAGAAAACTGTGTTTGCAGCACGAGGGTCGTCCAAGAAGACATTTAATGATCAAATTAAAAATCAAAACCACAGTGTACGCTGTGGTAATGATTTGTTTCCGTGGGAGTGGTACATTTGAAGAAAAAGAGTGCCAATTGGAATACTTAAAACATTTCTAGTTATGTTAGAGTGAGGATTCAGTAGGAAAAACTTAATTGGCTTTTTTTGTGGCTAAGACGGTTCAGAAAAGTTCTCCACATAGGTCACGCAGCTCTGCACCTCTTTGTTTCTCTTTGTCGTCATCATTGCTACCCGTCATGTAAGCCAAACCACCCAATAAACGTCCAAATTGTAATTCAACTCTCACTAAAACCGTAAATCCACATGATAGCCTTTCACAGTGTGTTAGAGCGCAATAACATGACATCAGGACAACTACCGTTTAGAAGAGGAGAGAAGTAGTGAAGGAATGAAGCAAATCCAGGGACATTTCACCTCCACGATGATTTAACACTCCTACTATCTTATGACATTTATGTTGTCTTCATTTGATGCTTCAGTAACTCTGGGAAAGTGGAGCCAGGGGGACGATGTGAGACGAGGGTCTCCAGCTGGATTGGAGCCAAAGAGCTTTTTATTTGTACACGACACACCATCATTACCCGTAGAGCAGCCAGGTATCGTCCCTTCACCACGATCAGCAGCTTGTTGAGATAGATGGTGGACAGATTGACGTAGAGTTCATGGGAAACTATAGTGAGAGGCTGTAAAGACCCAGTTTTTTTAGCACGGGGACACAATGTTCCTCCCTCTTGTTCCTCTCTGGAGCTTCAGGCCTGAGCAGAAAAGAGGATTGTTATTCCTTCCATACTCATTTCAAACATGCAATCCAAGGGAGACAAGGTGGAGTAGAGAAGAAGGATGTTGATGATTAAACATAATAATCGGAATGGGGATAAAAGAGAAGAGACATATAATAGTGTAGCAGCAGCAGGACCCCCGGCTCCCTCTTTTAACCTCGAAATGTTGCTCCAATGGGGAGGAAATGCTGTGTTTTGGTTGTGCTGCGTCTGTGTTTATGTGCATGCATTACAGTTTAAGAAGGTTTATGGGGAAGGACAGTTGCAGAGCGTTCAGCAGTTTGAAAAGTTAACTAGAAGCTCCATTTCTGGTCTGGAGAAAATGCAGTTTACAATATGGCGGGACACACCTGATGAAACATATTTTTTCCCATTGATCCAAGACAATTTACTCTACACTTCTATTGTTTATTGCTTCATGGTAGAAAAGCTGTTTGTTTTTTTTACATTGTATTACTATAATAACACACCGTTTTATAGACTTATTTTACATAATTTGTAGTTTCACAGCCGTCTGAAATTATTTAGACAATCGTTGCAATAAGAAAATTGCAAGACTCCACTGCGCCCGAAGAAAAACAACCAATCAGAGTCGCTGAGTCAATGATTTTCAGCGTAAAAGAGTCTTAAACAGCTGAACAACGTGGTTAGATGACAAACTTGTGCATGTTCCCAAATTTCTAGACAGGCTTTAGCTGCTTGGAGGACCAAAGCTTCCAGTTTGGGCCTGTTCACATGATAATCTGCACCGTTCACCCGGGTCGGGGGCCCCTCCGCCCGGTTACTTCAGCCCCTGACTCGTGCTGACAGTTGTTTGGTCAGTAAGATTTGCCTTTACAAGTCTTTCCCCTCTGCAAGTAGTTGCAGGTCTGCCAGAGAGGTGGCAGAGCGCTGAGAAAGACTCACACTCTGCTGTTAAAGAATGAAAGAATGCAGGGCATTAGAGAAAGAGGGGGACGGGCGGAGAGAAGGTGGTCAACAATGTTGGGGAAATTACCCAGAGGGAATTTTAGCAGGTTGGTTAATCCACATTCCCACAGTAGCTTGAGCACGAGGACTCTTCTCTCTCGCTTCGTGCTGCTGCTTCTTCTGTCCCAACAGGACGGCACTAAAAGAATATTCATGTTGTTCCCAAGAGAGGCGGAGAAGCTGAAGAGACTCTCACTCGGTATGAGCTAGTAGTGATACTGAGTCGGGGGCATTTCAATGTTATTGACTGTGCATCAGGGGGTTAGAGCTTTAATCACAAGGTTGGCGGTTCGATCCTTCCTTGGCTCCTCAAGGGTCCTCGTCCGCATGTGGGAGTGTCCTTGAGCGAGACTCTGAACCCCATCCCGAGTGGATCCCTCGGGACATTTACAACAGCCGACTGCTCCTAAACTCTTGAATGTAAGTGACGATTAAAATAAAAAGTTACGTTAGCTTAGCTTAGCATAAATACTGGAAACAGTCTGCGGGCCTGGCTAGCAATCGACCTACTGGCACCTCTAAAGTTCACTAATTATTAGCTTTGTTTGTTATGTCTTGTCCAAAGAAACAAAGTGTAAACAAAGTCTGGTGGCCAGACAACAAATGGAGACTCCAGTTTGTGTGCTAAGCTACGCTACGCTAACCAAACGCCTTAGAGGCATAACAGTGGCAGAGTGACATGAGCATATTGGGAAGGGGATAGAAGGATGGATGATGTGCAACCAAGGCCGCATGGATCCTCATCGCATCCCTCAGCCGACCGGGACTTCCCAATGAGCGAGAGGCCGAGTTCAGAATTCAACCGCTTTTATCTTTTGCCAGCTAACCGTTGAGCTACTATTTTTAGTAAGCAGCCTCAAAAGGAAATCATAGAGGATTTCATAAGCCGGTAACTTTGTGTTTGTCTTCAGATTTCAGGCCCAACGCAGACGATTCTCTCTGCAAGTCAGGGCCGGCCTGTTATTGTTCTCCGCCCGCCGCCCGCCGGCTGTGCTCATTGTGGGGAAGTGCTTTCCCAGGTGCCGCGCTGGGTGTCGAGAAGATGATTTGTGGGCTGATCCATAAAGAGGAGGTCGGAGCGCTGACATCATCGGCTTCCCCGCACAACTGGCTTTCTCAATGTCTTGTTGTTTATTTACTCATTCATCATACGGCCACTTATTTCATATTTATGACTATCATTGTACTTTATAATGATAGACAATGCCGGGTTGGGGATTTGTGGTATGAACTTTCCTCTCGTTAACCTTTTAACAACCGACTGTATATATCATTATACAACCGCATGCTGCAACCACTATGAATCCTGATGCACCCAAAGGTACGATGTGACTCCATAAGTAAAGAATTTTTTCCACAGTTGCCCAAATGCATGCATGCTGAAAGCCTCACGAACAGATGTGCCTGAATAGTGTGTGTATACTGCAGCTCCTGCACGGAGAGGCGTTTTATATAATTGTAACCTGTATCTACTCTTTCATGTCATGATTTGATCACCATGTGATATGGCATGAATAATATTTAAGTTATCTTGACAAGTGCACTGAGTTTCACAGTAATAAATGGACCATTTGAATGCTGAGTGAAGCTCTTTTTGACTTGTTGAGAGCCCTTTAGAGCCAGGACATGTCGGTACCCTAATGGGACACTTACATGTATGTTCACAATATCTTTTTTCCCTTTTTTAAAATCTTTTACCTGTAAATAATCCTCCATAATTTAACAATTTCTGTTCAATATTTGAGGATGCATCATTTTGTTGTAGGTCAAGCATCAGACATAATAAGACATAATAAACAAAAAAACATCCTAAACATAACTGGAAAAAAGCCAATTTAATATGCAAGAAATGGCATAAAGTAGCACGTCTGAAAATGTAACTTTATGGAGAAAAAGGACACAGCGTATGTTGAGGTTGCATGTTAGCTTTACATCCCTACAATTATGCAGAATATATGTAGTTTTTTTACACTGCCTTGTGGCGACTTCTGTAGATTTTTCCTTTTCAGTTTCGCTGTTTTGAGCCAGTCAGCAGAAGCGTTGCTCGCTGCAGGTTTAAATGTCATCAATCATATGGATCACGAGACCAAAAGAGAGAGAAGTTTTACTTGTACTTAAATACAAAGGAACACTGCTTTACAAAAAAATGAAAAGGCCTTTCATAGATGGGCTCAGCAAATACGCCTTCCAACTCCCAGTCGGCTGCAATCAGGGTGACGCTGGACAATTAACACAGGTGCATTATGAAAGGTGGTTGTGCACATGATAAGATCAATGCTCACAAGTCATCAATATCTCTAATGTTAGCATTGTAATTAATCAATAACATCAGATATTCGCAATCTTACGGATCATGTGCTCTGTATTATTATTTCCACACACATGTAACTAGAAAATATACATCGGTCTGTAAAAACATAAAGATGCACGGCAAGCGTGAGCATTTTAGTGTGTTATTTAGCCGTTATTTACTGAGCACATACATCGCTGCTTATTTTCACTCCCTCTGACTAACATATGTTACAACTGGAAAAAATAAATAAATGGAAAGATTCGAACGAGCCAAAAAACGTATCAGTTTTGTGGCGTCGGATCAATGCCGGAGGTGTTTCCAGGCGCCAGGTGCGCCACCTCAGGCTCCATTCCTCTGTGGGAACGCACCAGTGAAGTACAGAATGTGCCTGGTTATGTCACGCAGGCACTTGGCCATCTTAGGATCGCAGTTTATCCAAGTGTATGGAATAAATAATGAGAAATGGGACGGTTTATCGTGTGTTCAAACGGGCATTTGTAAACGATTAGCGGCATATGCTTTTGCTGTGTGTCAATATGGATTAGATCACAATACTGGCACGTTGTGGTAAAATGAGGGGGTTTAATCGTGTGTGTGTGTGTGTGTGTGAATGCTATAACACACATGATGAGTTTGTACTCCTCCTCTGCTTCTCTGGCTCAGCCCCAGTTTTCCATTCACTTTCCCAGTTGGCTCACACGGCCCCCAGTGAGCCAGAACCTCCAAATGTGGAATAACGGGCCACAATCATCTCTGACCTCCCAATCAGTGTCACCGGAGGAGTGGTACTCTGGAGCCACTCCCACTTTCGTGGGAAACAGTAAAGGTCATTTGACATCTGCTCAGGTATTTGACGCAATATTCAGAAAGGCAGGGTGATGTTTCCCAGATAAGCAGCCGGTGAAGACACAAACCGGAGCAGAGGGAGACGCTTGTGTCTTCCTTCTGGACTGGAGCCCCCCCATAAGTTTTTACTCAATATTTGACATCAAAGCCAACCGCTCATTTACAGACACGACTAGTTTGAGTGTAAAACATCTGGCAGCGGCTGCAGTCAGAAAGTCATCCGTCACTTTTCTCAGGTAATGCAACTACATATGGAGTATGTTTCATCCATTAAAACATGTTGCTTTAAACAGTGAAATCGCATCGCTGAAACAATGTTTGTTTTTAAATGAAGTAACAGCAATGAAATAAGAACCTAATAGTTACAATTATTGTCAACAAAGTTAATGAAAATACTACTTACAGCTGCTCCCTTGTAGTGGATTAGTCAACTAATTGGTCATTTGCTTTTAGTCGACTGAGATTAATTTAATCATTTACACATTTTTTATTTTTTATTTTAATGCATTTTCATTGCTCGATTTCCAAGGAAATTATGAGCGCACCTCCTGTAAACCAAATATTCAAAGCGGTGCTTTCGTGTGATTTATTTGTGGAGAAACTCAGTTTTACAAATCTGTCCATTAAATGACCAAATAGATTAGTCTACTGACAAAGTAAATATTTAGAAACCGCTCAACAATATGTAGTTTAACTTTTTTTTTCATTTTTTTTTTCAACTTTTCTAAAACAGCAGGGCACTGTAGCTTTTAGCAAAAGTTACTTCAAACAGGGGTAAACGGTGCATCTGATGGGGACTATTTCCAGCAGTGGGTTAATAATTATTTGGTGGTCTGTTGAGTGTGAAGAGCAGCCGGGCAGCGAATGTGTGACTCAGAAGGCTCTGTGGCTCATTGATGTGTTCTTAACTGTTCTGGTGTGAAACGGAGCGAAAGCACATCATTGCGGTTGGTGAGACGAGATGTGTTGAGTCGTTTTCCTTTTAGTACTAAAGCTGCAGGGTGTCAGTGGAAATGTATACATTTCACACATAACGATGGTGGTAACAGTAGTAATTACTAAGTGGCCCAATGTCCATTTTCCAAACACAGTGACTTCAGAGCCTAATCTCTGCCAGCCTCTCGCTGAAGCCTCGATCAACACGCTCTCTGTGGAGCTGAGGAGGTGCAGCTGACGCCGTCGTACCTGCCGACCCGTCCAGCACAAACCCCTTTCGGCCCGGTCGCAAGAAGGTATTCACGGGAACGTTTTCTCTGTCGACCCCGACATATCTGTTGAATCGGGTTCGAGAAAACAAAGGGAGTAGGACTTTTCTAATCCCTGAGCCTTTTTTTTATTTAGCTCCCTCTCCTCTTGCTCTCCCTTGGAGTGAAAATTTCTGTTCCTGGCGAGAGACTGTGAATTTTTGCTCAGATGGCCCCATGTGCACAAGCTCACTTCTAGCAGTATTGTCAGAGCAATAATAGAATTGGCAAACACCGAAACACAATGGCTTCTTGGTACAAGCACTCTCATCTGGAGGGGGGAAGGGAGAAGATATTTTGAGTAAAGAGAACGAGTCAGAGGAGGAAACTGTTCGCTCTTCATCAGTGAGGGAGAGTGTTTTAGAGTAATGTGAAAGACTGGTGCCCATGTTTTCATAGAGGAAATATAATTTTAGCACCATCCATCTGTCTGTCGTGTGTGTGTGCGTGTGTGTGTGTGTGTGTGTGTCGTAAATTTCATTGTGCTCCCCCCCCCCCCCCCCCCCCCCCCCCCCCACCTCCCCATTTCCTTCCCAACAACTTTCTGTTGCTCCATCACTTCGTCCATCTGTTTTTTTTTAGTTTTCGTGTGTTTCAAATTAATGAGTTCATTTAACTTCAGGACTGCATTTTGTTTTGTTTTGTGTGTCGAGAGTGTAAAATAGTCCATTTGTTTTATCAAAACGGTTCAATGCCCATTATTGGCATGAAGAGAGCAGAGGGCTCAACGTGTTTTACAACCAATAATTAGGGTTTTGGTTCACAATATGACATGGCAGCCAGCTAATATTACCGAGTGAATGGACATTAACTGGGAGAGGCTTTGCTCTTATGACTGAACTTCTAACCAGAGTGTGCAGAAATGGTCCAGAACTGCGGGGAAAGAAGGTATTAGATTGGAGATATTTTTTTTTATGTATAAAAAAATATGCCATCCCAGGAGATCATATTGCATCAGTGTATAGTAACATACCTTGAGACACCTTTCATCCACATGAGAACAATTGGCGACATAGCTTCGTGCCGGGGAAGCCTTTGGGGCCCTATGCTTTAGACAAAGTGGCCATCTGCAGTACTGCACGTTTTCTCCTGCCCCCCCCCCCAAAAAACACTTTAGAAATATCCATCCATCCATCCATCCATCCATTATCACCCGCTTATCCGGGGTCGGGTCGCGGTGGCAGCAGGTTCAGCAGGCCGACCCAAGCTTCCCTCTCACCCGCAACACTTTCCAGCTCGACTCCAAGCTCCCCCCTGATTTCCGAGCTCCTTACCCTATCTCTAAGGCTGAGCCCGGCCACCCTACGGAGGAAGCTCATTTCGGCCGCTTGTATCCGAGATCTCGTTCTTTCGGTCACGACCCAGAGTTCGTGACCATAGGTGAGGGTTGGAACGTAGACCGACCAATAAATGGAGAGCTTTGCCTTCCGGCTCAGCTCCCTCTTCACTAAGACGGACCGGTACAGCGCCTGTTTTACTGCTGCAGCCGCACCGATCCGCCTATCGATCTCCCGCTCCACCTTACCCTCACTCGTGAACAAGACCCCGAGATACTTGAACTCCTTCGCTTGGGGTAGGCAGTTTGCCCCCACCTGGAGGGAGCAATCCGCCGGTTTCCGGCAGAGCACCATGGCCTCAGATTTGGAGGTGCTAACTCTCATCCCTGCCGCTTCGCACTCGGCTGCAAAACGCCCCAGTGAATGCTGGAGGTCACGGTCCGAGGAGGCAAACAGGACCACATCATCCGCAAACAGCAGAGAGGCGATCCCGAGATTCCCGAACCGGATCCTCTCCGCCCCCTGGCTGCGCCTAGATATCCTGTCCATGAAGGTCACGAACAGGACCGGTGATAAAGGGCAGCCCTGGCGGAGGCCAACACCCACCGGGAACGTGTCTGACTTACTACCGAGGAGACGAACACAGCTCCTACTGCAGGCGTACAGAGACCGGATGGCCCGTGCCAACGGGTCCGGCACCCCATACTCCCGCAACACCCCCCACAAAAACCCCAGAGGGACCCGGTCGAAAGCCTTCTCCAGGTCTACAAAGCACATGTAAACTGGTTGGGCAAACTCCCAGGACCCCTCGAGTAATCTTGCGAGGGTAAAGAGCTGGTCCACTGTTCCACGACCGGGACGGAATCCGCACTGTTCGTCCTGAATCTGAGGTTCGACAAGCGGTCGGAGCCTCCTCTCCAGCACCCTGGCATAAGCTTTTCACGGGAGGCTGAGCAGTGTGATACCACGATAGTTCGAGCACACTCTCCGGTCCCCCTTCTTGAAGATGGGAACCACCACCCCGGTCTGCCAGTCCATGGGCACTGTTCCTGACCCCCATGCAACACTGAAAAGGCGTGTCAACCAAGACAGCCCAACAATGTCCAGCGCTTTCAGCATCTCAGGGCGGATCTCATCCACCCCTGGCGCCTTGCCACCAAGGAGCTTTTTGACTACCTTAGCGACCTCTGCCAGGGATATGGGTGAATCCACCCCAAAGTCTTCCGGCGCTGCCCCCTCTCCGGGGGACATGTTGGCCGGGTTTAGGAGTTCCTCAAAGTGCTCTTTCCACTGCCCGACGATGTCCCCAGTCCGGGTCAGTAGTTCCCCCCCCTGCTGAGAACAGCCTGGGGTAGACCCTGCTTTCCCTTCCTGAGCCGTCGGATGGTTTGCCAGAACTTCCTTGAGGCCAACCGAAAGTCCTTCTCCATGGCCTCCCCGAACTCCTCCCATGCCCGAGTTTTAGCCTCCGCGACCATCGTCGCTGCAGCCCTTTTGGCCCGCCGGTACCCGTCAGCTGCTTCAGGAGACCCCTGGGCCAGCCAGGCCCGAAAGGCCTCCTTCTTCAGTTTGACGGCTACCCTCATCCCCGGTGTCCACCACCGGGTTCTAGGGTTTGCCGCCACGACAGGCACCGATGACCTTCCGGCCACAGCTCCGAGCAGCCGCGTCCACAATAGAGGCTTTGAACAAGGTCCACTCGGATTCCATGTCCCCAGCCTCCCTCGGGATTTGTGAGAAGTTCTTCCGGAGGTGGGAGTTGAAGACCTCCCGGACAGGATCCTCTGCCAGACGTTCCCAGTTCACCCTCACTACACGTTTGGGCTTGCCAGGTCTCTCTAGCCGAGTCCCCCGCCATCTGATCCAACTCACCACCAGGTGGTGATCAGTTGACAGCTCTGCTCCTCTCTTCACCCGAGTGTCCAAGACATACGGCCGCAGATCAGATGATACGATTACAAAGTCGATCATTGATCTCCGGCCTAAGGTGTTCTGGTACCAGGTACACTTATGAGCCACCTTATGTTCGAACATGGTGTTCGTTATGGACAAACTGTGGCTAGCACAGAAGTCCAACAACAAAACACCATTCGGGTTCAGATCGGGCAAGCCGTTCCTCCCAATCACGCCCCGCCAGGTTTCTCTGTCATTGCCCATGTGAGCGTTGAAGTCTCCCAGGAGAACTATGGAGTCGGCAGGCGGCGCCCTTTCCAGGACCCCTCCCACCGACTCCAAGAAGGCCGGATACTCCGAAATGCTGTTCGGTGCATAAGCACAAACAACAGTCAGAGCCTTACTCCCCGCAACCCGTAGGCGCAGGGAGGCGACCCTCTCGTTCCCCGGGGAAAACTCCAACAGTAGAAATATTATAACTTTAGAAATATTGAAAAAGATAATTCTGGAAAACTGTTAACTTGGGACTGCAAACAAGGTCCATTTTATTGGTGGAACTATGAATTCAAGCAACGATAATGTAATGGTTGAAAGTTTAGAAAACTACTTGTAAGTGTTGTGATTGCAATGTAAAGTTTATGGGAAGGAACGGTTTGCAAAAGCAAACCAGAAAGACGTGCCGACTGAAAAGCTTTCTGTTTTGTAATTTAATGAATCTGTTTTCCATACGACACATTATGGGAGACTGCGCCGCTGGTCTTTGCCGGTGCAATTAAAGAATCTCTTGTTTCAAACCAGGCTTCAATGCAAATGTTCAGCAGAAATAATGCGGAGGTCAGGGTGGTGAATCGCAATGCGGCTCCCTCTCCTCCTGTCTCCTAACAGTGAACACTGGCTTCCCTTGATATCTAACCGTGATGAATATGTTTTCCAAGTCTTGAATATGAATACTGAATATTACACTTCAGTGCAAGCTCCACCGGTCCTGGCTACTTTTGTTGACCCTGAGAGTCATGAGGAATTTCCCTTTCACCTCCATCTCTCTATCCCTCCTCTTTCTTCAATGCCCTGCTAGGTCATCAAGAGGCCTGCTGCCACGTCAGCCTCAGACTATACTGCCAAGTCAGCACACACACACACACACACACACACTGGCATAGTCATTATGTTTTAAAGGCATCTACGCTCTGGACTGAAAAGAGGCCTCCTTGCTTCTTAATTACACGCAGCACCCAGTTATTATTGGCAACGATATTAGATTGTTTATTTAATCAACAGAGCCGATACTGGCCTCCTGGATCAGTTCAGACCTGTGTTTACCTGAAAGGGCCAGTCTTCTGAGACAAGCCTCTGTGTTTAAGGCCAGATGTCGGCCCTCTCCTCCGTGACACCCTCCCTGTTATCTGACACACTCCTGCAGTGGATCACCCTAAAAGAAGGGCGGGAGAGAGAGAGAGAGCCAGAGAGAGAAAGAGAAAGAGAGAGCGATGAAGTGGGTTGACGGTCACGTTACCGTCGGTGATGGAGCTGCAGATGTGACAGACGCATCGGTACGTTCAACCAAACAGCTTTACTATCAGAATCAGGCTAATAAGGGATCATTTTGAATTTGGTTTGAGGACAGGTGTCACACGTGGAGGCTTGGATGGGACAGATGTTCGGGTGCACTGAGGGGGTGCACTGAGGGGAGAATAAATGGATGTCGATGAAGCGATGGGGAGCGAGGGAGTGGCGGGGCGTGGAGGTGAGCTCTGGGGAAACATGTGGCGTCCAGATGCTGATCATAAAGACAGAAAAGGGGAGAGGGCGCCCAACCTTTTAAAGCTGCAGGCAGCGGATTAACGAGGCTTCAATTTACTGTGAACTTCAAAACAGGCATGAGGAGACGCAGCAGGAGACACAAAGGAGAGAGGTGTGGAGGAGAGGGAGGAGGGGGCCCATACTGTTGTATGTCCCTACTGAGATTCACGAGATGAGCATCGTAAATCTCCATTTGAATATTGTCACAGAGGATATGGCACCGAGGTCACAGCCCAGTTCAGTTCGTCTGCGGTGGGTTATCCTGCCTGAAGGTAGAGGAAGAAGGACAAGCGTGTCTAAAATGAAAGGAAATTGAAGAGAGGATGACTCCCTAGAAAGTATGGGAAGCAAAAAATGAGGCGAAGATGAATTGACTTAATGCTCTTTTCTGATCAAAAGCCTTTCTTTGTTTCACTCTCTTTGCTTCGCATGTGTGTGTGCAGAGGGAGCGCTCGCCGGGCCTTTCATATCATCCTCAATAGATAGATTTATCTATTTACATTTGAGCCTGAGTATGCTTCCCTTTTTATTGGCTAAATCAACTTGGAAGTAATTGTTCAATTGAGACATTCACGATTCTTTTGCAGACCTTAAACCTTCACCGACTGGTTGCCAGGAAACATATGTCCTGCCAAGAGGAGCTTATGAAAGTACAAAAAGGACTTGTCTAAGATTTTTGTATTCTTTCTGATTTTTGAGAGCCAAAGAAAAAGCATTTAGCAAATCATAGGTAGTCTGATCATTAATTTTAGAAGGGTTTTAATGAGCTTTTTGAGTAATTCACCAACATAATAAAGCTTTATTGGTGATAACATTTTAATGTGTATATATATATATATATATATACGTGTATATATACGTATATATATGTGTATATATGTATATATATGTGTGTATATATATATATATATAAACATATACACGTGTGTATATATATATATATATATATATATATATATGTACACACACATACTTAAACTTCCCAGAAGTTGCCTCTTGTTAAATCTCTGCCTGGAGCGGACTCTTTCATTGGAAGATGGCGTGTAGGAACACATTTATTTCCCCCGGCGATCTGCAGTTTAGCGGTTGAAAAAACATGTTTAATGTGTGTGCACATGTACTCATTACCTGCGAGTCCGGCGTTTCAGTGTGTTTCTAGTCCACGTTACAAAAGCCAATCATCAAGCGGCAGCTTCCTCCATTATTACTCTGCTGGGCTTTTACACACACTCAAACAGGTACATTTAAAATGTTAAACCACCACTTGTGCTGCAGATAAATCACCATTCACACTGCTGTAAAAACAACATTCCCAGGACACAGAAATGAACATCCTTATGTTTTGTCGCACATCGGCGAGTGTGGACACGTACACACATGCTATTAAAATTATTAACCCCTCTGTCTCCTTCACGCTCAACGCCTCTCTACAGCTGCTGGTTATGTGTGATGATATTTATCAGACTGACTGTAGATTATTGAAATTCCAAACCTGAGAGGGCTCTGTCTCTCCTCTGACTAATCCACGTGTGCAATGCAAGACTGTGCATGTTTATGTGGGATCTTTTTTTTCCCATGTGTGTTTTTCTAGCTATATACTGTGTGAAAACAGGTGTTTCTGAATTGTAATTTTGTGGGTAAATGTCGAGTGTGAACACTGTTATCATACTTCAAGTGCGAGTCAACGGTGCACAAGTGTGTGTGTGTGCGTTTCTATCTCTGTCCAGCCAGTCTAAAATAGGGTGTCATTTTGGATGGAGCACAGCGAGGAATATTACAGCAAGCAGTGGAAAACTCCATCTCAGTGTGTGTGTGTGTGTGTGTGTGTGTGTGTGAGAGAGAGAGAGATTTACTTACACATTCAAGTACAAGTGTTCAGCCGTTCCTTTTTTAAAGGGCAATTTAAATGCAAAGACAGCCAATGTTTATTTTCTGAAACTCATAGGGAAGTGATAGGGAAGTGCACAGTGACACCGTTAGTTTTTAATTTCTTTTGCACAGATTCATATATCCAAACTCACACGTACAGTAGTCGCAGTGTCTTCTTGCGAGTGGAAATCTCTCGGCTGCGTAGAGCGCAAACCACACGAGTGACGAATAAGCAGCAGCTTTTTACGCTGACATCATTTTGCTTACACACTGGTGTTCTGTCCATCCGTCTGTCCAATACCTCCGTGTCCAGTTGTTGACTCAATATTCAAATATAAACTTGAGGGCGAGTTCATTTGATGGGCGTCCTGGTGTGGCAGCATGTGCTTGGTCTACCTGCTCCTCAGACTCCAGCAGTGCAGTGAGGAAGGACTGCGACACTAAGGCTGCCTGTTGTGATAATTGGATAAATGTGGAAGCCTGAACGTCTTTCTTCCATAACGTGCCGTCTGCATGTCATGACTTCATGGTTGTTTTTCCACGAGGGTGTCGTCCCCCGGAAACGGTCCCGACATTGGAGACACTCGTTTACAGTGTTTAGCAGATGCTCCAGTTTCAAGTCTGTGCTTCATTTGCATAACGTCCCGTGTTGTGTGTGTGTTGGTGTTTTCAGGGCGGCGACAGACCATAATGTGGACAACACCACTGCTATGTTGAGAGAATGGCTGAAGAGAGCCCAGAGCGTCTACCACTACGTGGAGTGGAGACCCATGGAGGAGCCCAAGTGAGTCATGCTTTCCATAGGAATCTGTTGTTCGAGACTGGGCTTCCATCCTACATTAGTTCTGGTTTTCTCACATTATTAATTGGCCACGATCGATTACCTACCTCGTCTCTTTTGTATCAGGTCCTACACAGATGAGTGGGGGCCGAAGCACTGGCCTCCTTCGAGGTTCAACCATGTGATGAAGCTGAGACAGGCGGCGCTGAAGGCCGCCAGGGAACGATGGGCCGACTACATACTTGTGAGACTTTGATACTGTTTTGATTCATATGCAATAATTCAGTCAAGTCACGTTTGTTGCAAAAGCGTATCCAGTTTAATTTAGTAGAAAAGGATCGGCTCTGTGTGGGAGCTCTTGAGGAATTCGAGCAGCCACAAAAAGATTCTGCCTGGAGAGTTTAATTTGTGATAAACACAAACAATTTAGAATTTAGTTTTAGTTCAACAAACACCAGAAGTGTAGCGCACGAGGAGGTTTGGTGTGGTTGAGGGAGCCGAGTCAGCAAACGGCATTAGTGAAGTCATAGTGACAAGTGTTAAAATCAATCGAGCTTTATTCGTACAGCAGTTTTCATACAGGGTGGCGCAGATCAAAGTGCCTCACACAAAAATATAATATAACGACTGTGGCCAGTGGAAAGATGAAAGCAATTCTGCTACAAATGCACACTAGACAATAAAATGAGTGTAATGAAATAGAATTTAAAGCTATAATGACAGTACAACTAGATCAATATGAAATTATTATACAACCTAAATGCAATGAAATAAGCAATGAATAAAATAACAATGCAATTAAATAGATAAAAACTTAAATACATAGTAAAAGAAATGAATAAATTAATTAACCGTGGCCATTCTGACTGGGCTGTTGAAGGATTCATTTAAATACCATTTGTTAAAGATAAACCAATGCTCTGCATGAGTGTCAGTGTTTATACGATATGACAGTGAGTGACTTGTCTCCCCTCCCCCCCCCCCGTAGTTTGTCGACAGCGACAACCTGCTGACCAACCCCCGCGTGCTGAACCTGCTGATGGCTGAAAACTTGACCCTGGCTGCTCCCATGTTAGAGTCTCGCTCGCTCTACTCCAACTTCTGGTGCGGCATCACCCCGCAGGTACAGTTTGGACATTTTAAACTCGTAGCCCCCCCCCCCCCCCCCCCCCCCCCCCACCACCACCACCACCACTCTGATGGTGCTCTCCATCTCCCTCGTCTCCGTCAGGGTTACTACAAGCGAACCCCGGACTACCAGCCCATACGGGAGTGGAAGCGGCTCGGCTGCTACGCCGTTCCCATGGTGCACAGCACCTTCTTAATGGACCTGCGTCGGGAATCCAGCCGGGACCTGTCCTTCTACCCCCCTCACCCGGACTACAGCTGGGCCTTCGACGACATCATGGTGTTTGCTTTCTCGGCTCGTCAAGCAGGTCCGTACGAAAAAGCTCGACTCGCAACAAACTACCACATTTGAAGCAGGGCTGCTAGATGTCAGCTTCTATTTGAGGGCCGTCTGTGACTTCATCCGGAGTCTATTGCAAACCGGTTGTATCCTGCATGCGTGCACTGCTGAGGGCTTTTCTTTACTGCTTGTGTGTGTCAGATGAGGGAATGCAGAGAAGAAAAAAATGGATCCATGTGTTTGTCTTGACCGTGCAATAATACCAGTGTTAGTAGATTTGTGTGTTTGTCGTGAGGAATCGTCCATAGGGATCAAACGGAGCCATTGAGCTTTCCATTAGAGCGCGAGAGGCATTCACATAAACAGAAACAGATATGCAAACACAACAACGCACAATAGTGCACGTCAAAATGCAGCATTAAAATGACCATTTCACTTTTGAACGCATTGTTCTTCTTACAAATACAATGTCAGATTCGTGAGTAAAACACACATTTGCTCAATTCTTATTTTACACAACAATGATGAGGATATTTCTTACAATTTAATAAATGCAATATACTCAATAATTGAAACATCTTGCTGCAACACGTGTTGCTTTAAAAGAGGGGACAATGATGAAGTTCATCACTAAATGTGTGTAGTCTACATCCTGGTGTCTACAAAAGGGCAACATACTGCATTTCATCCCTCCAAAGCATCCAATGCTTGTTTCCCACCGTGTAGAACACTGTTCATATGTATATAACCATAATCATCTTTCATTTACTGGATAAGCTTTATGTTTTAACAACTATAAAAGCAGCACCAGTCAGTTCATCTTCACTGTATTTATTTGCTTTTGTGTAGACATTAGTGTGACACGAGGCCTGAGGACCCACGGTCGTCTAATTTGCATGTTTATTTAAATGATTTGGGTCAAAAGGTTTCATTTACAGAACCGTGTGTGTGTGTGTGTGTGTGTGTGTGTGTGTGTGTGTGTTGCAGGTGTGCCGATGTACGTGTGTAACAGAGAACATTACGGTCTCCTGCCCGTCCCTCTCAAAGCGCAGCAGAGCGTGGAAGAAGAAAGAGAGAGTTTCATACACACCATCACAGAGGCTTTAAGTGAGTTCACACACACACACGTAAACACACTTTACAGCTGTTGTCTTTACTATCCATCACGCTTTGATCACTCAGGTTTGTTTCTTCTCCTTCTTGCCCTCTGAGAGCTGCCGTGATTACATCCTGTCAACCCTCTAAACCCCCCCCCCTCCGTTCTCTCTCTCTCTCTCTCTCTCTGTGTGTTTATTCTACCCTCACTCTCACTTTTGGCCTCCCTCCCTGCTCAGATTTTAAATAAAGCAAATTAAATAAACCCGCCAGAGGAAGTTTTTTAAAATATTTTTGTATTAATCCTGTTTCTGCCGTTTTAACCGCTCTCCTCCTCCTGTCTACAGTTGACCACGACATCGAGCCCTCCGAGCACCTGTACTCTCCGCCCTCCCTGCAGGGCACCATGGGCTTCGATGAGGTGAGTTATGAGCTCTGCCTGGAGGAACAACTTCTGTCTCTTTGTATATTTACTGTTAAATCAGCAACTCCCACTTCCTGTTTTTGTAGCCTTTCCTTGCGTCTCCACGTTCTTTTCTTCTCCCTTCTTTGCCGTTTGACCCCTTAACTTCTGTTGCATTACGCTTCTCCTATTCCACTAAAAGAGAAAACGTGACAAATCGCCATTCGGAATACATACTTACATAATGAGGTTTCCGAGCTAATGTAAATGTTTTCTCTAGGTTTACCTGATCAACCTGAAGCGTCGGCTGGACAGAAGAACCAGGATGTTGAAAACGATGTCTTCGCTGGGTATACACACCACGCTGATGGACGCAGTGGACGGAAAGTAGGTCGCACACGGTGACACCGAACCATTAACTGTGCTCCCTGAATATCGGCTTCGATGATGCCCTTTGACGTCTATATCCACACATCCCGTCTCTACAGAGCTTTGGTGTTTGTAGCAAAAGCCTCGACTTACTTTCTCCGCTCGGCGCTTACTTTTAATCCGCCGTTGAGAATGCCCTAATCCTCCGTCCAGCCGTTGTTTGGCTAACAACATGTATTGCTTGTTGCAACTTGTTGAGTTTGACTTTGTTGTGTTTTTTCACTGATGATACCTCTCTCTTCCCACTACGACTCGTACATTTCCCTTCTCCGTCTCTCTCAGGGCTCTCAATACGTCCCAGCTGCAGGCTCTAGGAATAGAGATGCTGCCGGGCTACAAGGACCCGTACTCCGGCCGGGTGCTGACCAGAGGGGAGATCGGTTGCTTCCTCAGCCACCACTCCGTATGGAAACAGGTGAGAGCGCCTCAATATGGGGGGGGTTGTGGAGTTCAGTAAAGAGTCCGTCTCACCACCTCTAGTTTTGTTTTTCCTTGTTCTAATTTAGCAACGCTTATTATAGATTATAGATTATACAACGGCACATAATCATTTAATAAAAAGGGACAATCTGGACAAAACCTCAGCTGTTCTTAAATTGTTCTTGTTTTCTTACCTTCAGGTGTTGGAGCGCGGCCTCCAGAGGGTTCTTCTTTTAGAGGACGACGTGCGGTTTGAACCCAGGTTTAAACGACGGCTCCAGGCCATAATCGATGACATAGACAAAACCCAGCTGGACTGGGACCTCATGTAAGAACACACACACACACACACGCTCAGTTTTTATGCCTCTGCGTCAGTGACAGCTTTGTGTTTTGGGGTTATATATCTCATTATATATAGCACAAGTGTTTACTTGGGCTCAAGGATGAACCGACTAGAATTTTGGTGGTCAAAGGTCACCGTGACCCTCACAAATCTCCTTTTTGGCCATAACTCAAGAATTTCTGTGCTAATTATTGCTAATAACAGGAGTAGGACAAGCACAGGAGACGGTGACAGTGATGAAGCTGGCGTTGGCAGATAAGGACGAAAGCGGGGGAAGTTGACGTAGTTTTTTTGAGCCCCAGTATGGGGGGGAAAAAAAACAGATTTAGAGCGAGAGGGGAAAAAAAACGAGGACGCAAACGCCAGGAATCACCGATACGGCGTGCGGACAACAATCCACAATCTGGTGATGAGTGGTCGAAAAGCGGGTGCGCTTGATTAGCTGATTGTAAACAGGTGAATGTGATGTGCAGAGCCGGGGGAACAATTAGCAAAGGGTTGCCACGGCTACGCCAGCACACACAGACAAAACACAACACAGAGAGACAAGTGGGGGAAATACACACTTTATGGATTAGGATGCGATTACGAAGTGATGGTTTATTTAGACGTACATGGATACGATGCGTGAACTTGACTGGCATATATAACCATGAGGTGGTCACACTTTTGTTTTGTTAAAGAATCTTAAAGAATGTTTTATAACCAACGGTTTGCGTCCATTTGTGTGATCATCAGCGCCCCCTTTCTGTCTCCGCTGCAGCTACGTGGGGCGTAAACGCATGCAGGTGCAGCAGCCGGAGCAGTCGGTGGACGGCGTGAACAACCTGGTCAAGGCCGACTACTCCTACTGGACGCTCGGCTACGCGCTGTCGCAGCAAGGAGCCCGGAAGCTGCTGGCCGCCGACCCCTTCACGAGGATGCTGCCCGTCGACGAGTTCCTGCCCGTCATGTTCGACAAACACCCAAAGTCAGTCTTTACTTTTTCTTTTTAATTGCGGGAATAGAAACAGGAATAATGTGTGCATGCGATACAAAGACTTGGAGTTGTATTTGAGGCATGGTCATGCAGAAAACCGCAAAGCAACAAAAAAAAATGTTCACAAATACACACAAAAAGTGCCTTTTTAGTATTCTGGTTTTATGAAGAGACACATATTTACTGAGGGGCCACAAATGGATGATCGCAGGTGCACTCTATATCAGGTAATCCACATTCAGAATAAACATTAGGATGCTAAAGTGTAAGCTTGATTTGTGGAACGCAGACAGGCGTGCATGGATCCAGTGCATGCTCCTAAACGGACTCGAGGGCAATAAAGCAGCACCGAAAATACTGAAGGACCTACTGTACAGTAATTATCTATACATAGACACAAACGTGCATTCTCGCTGGCGACTTCTTAGACAGCGGTGTAGTTTGCTAGTTTGTTTCTCGTGTGGTAGACCACAACCTCCATCCAGTTCAACATTGTGTTCCCTATATGTCTCGACTTCTACGTCCTTTTTCTTTCCCTCTTCTTCTTCTTCTTCTTCTTCTTCCCCTCACACACAGGGCCTGGATTGTTCTTGGGGTTCGGTGGGTCTTTGCACACACAATGCCTGCTTTGCTCTTTCTTTGCTGCTTGGGGATTCCTGCCCCGCTCCACCTCCGCCTCTTCTCCTTTTACTATATCTTCTCACCCTTTAAATCAGCCCGCTGTCTTTCAAAAGCTCTCCTCTCATTCTTCATTTCTGTTTTTTTTTTTTTTTTACATTTCTTGTAACATTCCTTCACTCCCCTCAACAGACCTTTACTTTCTTTGCACACCTTTCTTTGCACACCTTCTTCCCTCTCTCCCTCTCTCTCTTTGAGGAATGTGGGCCAGCACGGCTCTTCCTGCTGGTTGGAGACGGGGACAGGATTCCCATTGATAGAGGCCTGAGCGTGGGGGTAGGGTAGAGATGGACACCGTGTGTGTGTGTGTGTGTGTGTTACTATATGAATACATGGAGATGTGTGTCCAGTGTGCAGTGTATAGATTACTAGGTAAACAGTGAGAGAAGGTGAGTTTGTTAAAAAAGTGAAAGAAATGGGAAATATGGACAGAAATGTCAAAAGTTGGCTGGGAAAATATGTCAAATGTGTTGTTTTGGTGCATAAATGAACAGCAGGGGATTATGCGCGCTGTTTAAATTGTGCCGATTATGCCACACGTTGTTTTTAGGGGGAGGGCTTGAGACAGTTTGTGCTCTAAAGGGCAGAGAAATATAGGACAGTAAGCCCAGTGAAAGAGGCCTCATGGCGGGGAAAATGTGTGTTTGTTTGTAGTGTAATGAAGGTGTCGGGTTTCCCCGTCCTCATGAGGCGCAGACAGGTTTCAAACAGGACGGCAGGGAGTTGACCTCTGCGATGACCTCTGTCTGCACGAGCTGCCAGGGTGACGTGTCACAGTCAAACATCCCTCGTCACCCCCGCCGGGCCGGCTGCAGGCGGGCGATGACGGGCTGATAGTAGCTCCGGGTTGTTTTGTTTGACACAATATGATTAGGTGAAGAGGATTTTGAAGGTTTTTCCAATTTTATTTATCATACACGGTGGTGCAAAGTAGCTGGTGCTTGTACTTTACTTGAACGTAATACTTTTATGCTATTTAGGGCTGCGACTATTGTTTTCATTAATCATCTGCCAATGATTCTCTCGCTTGGTCTCTAAAAACATCAGAAAAGAGTTGAAAATGATCATTATAATTATTATAATTTACAGAAGCCAAGGCTTCGAATGCAACAGTCCAAAACCCAAAGATCTCCAGTTACATATCATATATGACAGTATGAAAAGCGTCAGATCCTATTTGAGAAGCTGTAAGCAGATAATTGAGTGTTTATGCTCAATAAAGGACAATCAGCAGAATAATACTCTCCATTGGAAATAATGTGCTTTTCATTTTACTACATGTATCTACAGCTATAGACCCTAGTTACCTTTCAACATACAAAATATGAAGCATTGTTATACGTTTCAACTTTACTTGGGTGGCTGTAAAGCCTGAATTCTTTCACTACTGTTAATATAAAGCATGTGATTGTGTACCGAGGGATAAAAACACATTCCTGTCATGACTAAATTGTGCTGCAGTGAAGAGGAATATCCTGTTCCCTTATTTGATATCCTGCAGATCTGCTGTCTGTGGTGCGATTTAATTCCGGTACATTGAGTATGAACACCAGGTACTTCCAGTTAAAAATATGTCAGTGTAGCAAAATAGTCATAATAGTCCTTCCTTTCTCTTCACTTTGGTATAAAGCAGTCAGAGACATAACTGACATTACATTTCTAGATGTCAACATGTTTTTATTGCACAAGCAATGTCGCCTTCTTATTAATTCAGTCGATCTTTGGCCGAGGTGTCATCGGTCATTCACATTTCATAGCGGAGAACTGAAGCTGCACTTTGATGACGCTGAAATCAGCAGACGAGTAACACCCAGTCATATTCATGCACGTCGCCTCCAAAATCTTGTCCCCGTGTGCTACGTTTTCGGTGTTGTTGATTGAAGCTCTTTAAAAAAAAGAAACTTGCTAATTCCTCAGTATACGAGTGTCATTTATCAAGCAAAAATTCCCTACATTCACTATTTCAAGTTTCCCAGATGTACGGGTTTGCTCCTTTTCTCTGTTTTCTATTATTGTACTCAGTACTTTGGGGTTTTGTACCATTTGTGGAAAACACAAGACATCAACTTGGGCTCTGGGAAATTATTCTAGCCATTTTTCTCCAACACTGATCACTTCTTCTGTCCCTCCTCCTCCTCCTCCTCAGCACTCAGTTCATGTCTCACTTTGAGCCGCGGGACCTGAAGGCCTTCTCCGTGGAGCCGCTGCTCATCTATCCCACCCACTACACCGGAGAGCCGGGCTACATCAGCGACACGGAGACCTCCACCATCTGGGACGACGAGGCCGTGTCCACAGACTGGGACCGGCAGGACGCCCGCAAGACGGCGCAGCAGGACAGCATCCGGCCCGTGGCGCAGAACAGCGTCTCCGGAGAATCGCCGCCGCCTGCAGCTCGAGCCTCGCGGGACGAACTCTGATTAGAAAGACTTGTGTGTGCACACACACTTGGAAAAAGACACTTGAACTACAAGCTGACATACTGTATATTAATTCACATACATATATATATATATATATATATATATATATATATATATATATATACACACACACACACACACTGATGTCCAAGTGGATAAAAGCAGAGTGAAGATGTTAATCTACTCTGCTGCCTGATGAAGGGACACTGAGGAGGAGGAGGAGGAAGAGAAACCGGGACGAGGGCCAGCAGGCCTTTGAGAAAAGCTTTATTTATTCCCCATGTGCCTCCTCTGGCCATGTGGAGACACTTACAGCCTGTGAACATTTTTTTTAGCAACACATGAAAGACAGCTACCATAATAAAAAAAAAAAAAAAACTGGGAAATCATTCCAACTAATCAATTTTTAATGTTGTTTAGGAAGATTATTTAAAAAGATCAGATTTGATTTTTTTTTTTAAAATGTTATGGACAGCGAAAGAATAAAGGAAGCTGTCTGAAAACAACTCGTAAGTGTGCGTGTGTGCATTGACATGTGCATGTGTTGACAGAACTGAACATGTGTGGGAGGAGGGAGGCTTACATACCACTGCCTCAGATGATGTCACACACACACACACACACACACACACACATAGAGCAGGATCTTAAGGGATGTCATTAGGCTCCGTGTTTCTGTCATTGCAGATATCTCACGTGCACAGCGGGCTGGTCCTGCTGGTTAGCGTTTCAGAGCCTCAGTCGTACGTCCCAAGGAGCCTTCAGGATGTGTAATATATGCACTTGTTACCACTTCGGACCGCTGCGTTCAGAATTTACACGCGTTGAATATCTTTTTGGATGAACTGAATTATTCATGTCCTCAACACTTCGGTCAGTGGTGGTGCCGGGTTGAACCAATAAAACAACTTCCCCGTTTGTGTTTTTCGCTCACTGATTGCAGCATAAAGTGACACAGATGTCACCTTATCTTCAGAAGTTCGGTTTCTTAGTGGATTAGTGGCACTGCAGAGAGTTTGAACAGAAGCAAGTGAAGAGAAGCGACGGCTAATCAAAAACACACTGCTCTCTTTATCTCTGTGGGACTGGAATAGAGCCGACATTAAGTATTGCGTATTATTGTTTTAATTGAGTCTGACCTTGCTGCAACTGTTCCAACAACGTTCTAATATCTCCTGTAATGGAAGACTTTTCCCCCCCTTAAACCTTTTCTGAAAATTAGCTTTGTGGCATTTCATGAAATGGTAGTAAAACATGAAAAGAGCTGAAAGCCCCCCAATAAATTCAAGGTTTACACGGCGAGGGCTCTCAGTGGATGTGTTGGCTCCCACTGCTGTTTTATAGTTCCTGTCTGCTGTGGGATCTGACAGGGGGGGGGGGGGGGGGGGGGGGGGGGGGGGGGGGGGGGTACAGGTGGTGGTGGTTATAGATGATGATGGGGCGAGGGAGAACGATAGCAATGGAGGAAGGGTGAAGAGGATTATTGGGCACGTTTTCTATTTGAAAATGAATATCCTGCAGTTGGTTTGCGATGTGAGACAAAACCTGTTTGATCAGCTCAAGCAGCGCTACTGATAAACATGCTTCATGCAACACTGACCATGACCTCACCCAATATTACTGCCATGTCTAGAAGTTAGCTCCTTCATAATATTCCTCATTTACAGGTTGGATTTCTCTTGTATATGCTGAAAAAATCCAAAACAGAGGGATGCTGCTCTCTGCTGGTCATGAGTGGAATGACAACCAGTTTGTACAGCTTTCTTTTCTTTTTTTTTTAGGGGCTGTCAAGTAATACACATATGAAACATTTTATTAAAGAGACAGCTGGTGCACTTCAACTACACATTTTCTGCGTGCATATCCACAATGATCATAGAAATACATCATTTGTAGGACCAGAGGTACATTTCTTGTTGTTATTAAACCCTTCACACTGCACACCCCGTCTGTATTCATTATGTCAAAGTCGTGTTATTGCAGTGCAACTTTGACAAAAACTTGAGAAACCTTTCATATTGCTACAATATGGCTGAGGATATTCATCTAACATATTTATAACCCCTACTGCATCAACCAGACTCAGCAAAAGACCTCATCCCATTCAAATGTTGTACTGTACAAAGAGGGGAAACCATCAGTGTTATAACTAGCTGGAAGGGAGGGGGAAGGGGGGGGAAACCAGATGGCAGTTTTCTCTGAAGCAACACTATGAAGTGGGCGGTTCAACACACTGGCCAGCTCTGCCTTTAGGCCTCAGCATCCGGCACAGACGCAGCCTGTGTGCAGAGAACCCTCGAAGAGTCAGCGCCCCTTTTAAAGGATTCTGGCACATCCAGACTCATCTGCTGTCAATCAAACCCCTGAAACACAAGCATTGGCTCGCAGCTAAAACACAACCAACTGCAATCCATGCGATTGAGTGTTCAGGTTGATACAGGCCTTTCCTTTCAACTTATTTGACACGAAAGGGACATCTATGGGAAAAGGGTTTACCCAAAGATTGCAACTGGGTGTCAGGATCAAATGTGTGTGACGCTGCCTCAATGAAATGGGGTCAAATTAAGTTGTGCTTGATGATGACAAAGGTTCCAAGGCACTCTTGGAAAAAAAAGGTTAAAAAGCCTTAAGTCAGATGGCTATTTCATGGGGAACTTCTAAAAACATAGACAATCCTGGTGCATGTTAAGATACAGCTGTCTTTGAACCCACGCATAGTGACACAAATAGCCTTAAGTGTAAAGTTTACACTTTAGTATCGACAAGATCATTAAAAACACCCGAGAAAGAAGAATGACTAATGCAACATGTAACCACCAGGTGGCTCTACACGAGTATACCAATAAAAGACAAGGCAGTATACAAGAAAAAGAAGAAAGCATTATTATTATTATCATAATATATATGAAATAACCATTTACAGCAACAGCACCGGACCACACGCCTCAGAGCAACTACAGATAAGAACTACAATCAACCCGCCGATATAAAACGCTTCTCATTGTAATAATAATTTCAGTAGATCTCAACCTCATATGTTATTTTTGATGGCTTCTTGGCCTTCAACCACAAAGCGGTCAGTATTGCTGTCGGGTACTTTAAAAGTGTTTAGCCGTAGGGTTCAGCTTGTGCTCAGAGGGAATCTTTCATTGTCTGTGTCCAGCCTGCAGTAAGTAGGTGCGAGATAAATGGGACACAACACACATAGTCATACACTTTATGAGTCTTACAGTCACGGATTTCATTTTAGTACTCTTAAACGATTTTTTATACTGGGATAAATCACATTTTTCCTCTGCGATTTACAATATGTACAACTTTCAAAGAACTTCTATTTAAAATAAACTTTAATGGGGGGGGGGGGGGGGTCACGACACCTCTGTGAATGCAGCGTGCATTTCTCAGCGTTAACATTGAACATGAAATCCACCAATCACCTCAAACAGTCTGATGGATCACGTGATTCAGTGTAAAAGCAAGGCTCGGGCCCTGAGCCTTCTGGACCCGTGGCGGACACCGTGCAGGAGGCCGGAGTGGCTCCCAAAAAGAGTCAAGAACAGAGGAACGTTTCTGCTTGTCTTGCAACCAGTCTGGGTGGGGGGGGGGGGGGTCCCAGCTCCCAGCTCCCAGTTTGTGGTTGAGCACGCATACGCATTGAGTTAGTCAAATAGAGAGACAATTTAGACCGCGTTTGTTTAGAATTGGGATTTCTTTATCAGTTCAATTTGCATATCTTAACTGATGATCCTGTTAGTGTGGTGGGCAGAGATAACATTGCAAATGCTAAACTCTCAGTCATCAAAGGGAACAGTGTGTGTGTGTGTGTGTGTGTGTGTGTGTGTGTGTGTGTTACTGTCAGAGGATTGCAAGACTTGATGATTCTTCATGCAACAAGGAGGTATCGTTGTGTAAATGGGTGATATGAGTCAGTGATGCTGAGGCCGGTGACTAATAGTGCTGCTGTGAGGCCGTGTCCTTTTGACGGAGAGGGGTCTCACTGACACACGCATTCACGTTCACCCACGTACATAACACGCACGCACACGTGGGCATGTGTTTGAAAAGACTGAGGAACCGAAAAGAAGAAGGAAATGGAGAAGAAAAACATTGTTCTTGAAACATTCAGTGCCTCCTCCTTCTCTCCTTTTGTTTTTTCCCCTTTTCACTCAACCAGAGATCCAGAAAGAATCGGTCTGTTGTCTTCCTCTGTGTGTGTGTGTGTTTGTGTGTGTGTGTGTTTGTGTCAGTATGTGAAGTAGTTAGAATTAGCTTCTTTTTTTCTTTAACTTTTCATTTACTATTGCGTCTTTTGTTTTGAAAGGATAATCTCATGTAGCAGCATAAGATTCCACTTAGTTATACAGTGTTTGCTTTTGTGTCAATAAAGATGTTTTTAGAGATTTTGTTTGCATTGACCCAGGATCTTAAGTGTGTGTGTGTGTGTGTGTGTGTGGTACTGTCAGTGCAGCAGCCAATGGAAAGAGTGAGAGTAATCTGAAACAAATTCATGTTAATCCTCTAAAATAATCCCTGTCAAAGATTAAGAAAGATGAAAGGAAAAACAACCAAGAAATCAACTTTTTTGTTCCATGTGTGCGTGTTTGTGTTCCTATGGTAACCAGCAGAGAGCAGTGTGGAGTTGTGAAAACTGACATGAAAAGCTCAAGCTTTTGTGGTGTGTCATCTGATAAAAGAAAAGACTCAATTCATGAAAAATGTCATTTGTATAATCTGGAACAGTATGCCATCATTTATGGTCTGTTTTAGTAGAGCTGTTGCGATGCGTTTTCAGCAGTGGAAATATAATATAAAGTACATTTAGTATTTCCATTTTATACTACCATATACTTTATACTACCATATACTTATATTTCAGAGGCAGGTATTGTACTTTTTACAAATATTTACATACAAAAAATGTGAAAATATGATGCTTTTTTTTAAAAGTAAATGAGCCATCAGTATATGAAGTAGTTAGAATTAGCTGCTTTTGTTCATTTACTATTGCGTCTTTTACTTTGAAAGGATAATTCTTTCACAACTGTGTTTTTTTAAATCTCATATAGCAGCATAAGATCCCACTTAGTTATACAGTGTTTGCTATTGTGTCAATAAAGATGTTTTTAGAGGTTTCGTTTGCATTGACCCAGAATGAGGGGATCTTAAGGGTGTGTGTGTGTGTGTGTGTGTGTGTGTGCGTGTGTGTGCGTGTTGTCAGAGTTTAGACAGCTTTGGCTTCCCAGCTGTGTAAACTGGCCGCTCTGCCAGCATACATGAGGCAAAGAAGAAAAGCAAGAAAAGGGTTTTTCCTTGAACTTTAATTTGACTGAACAATGAAAACAAAGGTAAAACAATAAAATAATATGTAGGTGCAGTTATTAGAAAAGAATGAATGAATACCCTGGCTGCTGTTTCTGTGTCCCTCACATCTATAGTGTTAAAAACTGCTTTGGCAACATGTCCGCCACCGGTCCGGCGGAGACCACCAAACTGGGGTAAAGTGCAGTGACCTGAAGTGATCGGGGGGCTCTTTTAGAAAAGGAGCTTTCAACAACAGAGAGAGGAAATGGAGGAAGGAGGGGGAGAGGAAGGCAGAGAGCAGAAGGCCGGTTCACTGGAAGTCCATCTCCACAGCAGAAAGACAAGGAAGGTTGTTTACTCACTCGTCCTGCATCTCACGCTCCATTCATTCCCAGCATGCAGTGAGGCGGGCACATCGTCCCCGAGGGTCAGAGTCAAATTGACCTCTTCGCTCCGCCTGATTTGTCTGGTCTGATTACAGAGGCTTTTTAATGTGTGATGTTTTTTTAATTTAATCCACGAGTCAGTGCTACATATAAACATACTTTAGGCGGAGACTCGTTGCATTTTTGTGTGGTTACGGCTCCAATGGAATCGTGTCACGTTGAGTCAGCGTGAAGGCCGTAAATCAAGCACACAGGTCGTGTCTCAGGAGAGGACACCTGACTCCACAGCGGTGTTTTCTCTCTGAGCTCACGGTGATGGAAAGAGGACGGGGCGTTTGCCAGTGGTGGAAGATGTGTTGGTGGATGGGGGCGGAAGAGTCTTTACCCAGAGAGACGATAACACAATTTGATAATACTCCATTAAAATTAAAAGTCTTGCATTTAAAATCCTTGATCATGAGTACAGAGGGATAAAAAATCATTTAAAAAGTGTGCAGGAAGTGGACCGTGTGGCTCATCAGATTCCTCACAGTGATGCAACAGTGTGCAAACAGACTTCTGCTGGTTATTAGAAACAAATAAAGATCCTGCCATAAATTAGTATTCATTTCTCTAATCTTTGTTTCTTTTGTGAAATGTTGTATTTTATCTATTTAGTCCTGGATTAGTTGTTCAAATGAAACCATCTGAGAAGTTTAGAGGGGAATTGTCTCCTTGGTGGAACGTGTAAACATCATAAGAGGCCCCAACGAGACGCTGTTAGTTTTGTAAGAGGCCACGTGCAAACAAGGTTGAGGATTAATGGTTTAAGATTCAACAGTTTCTTGTATTTTAGAACCGTATGTGTTTTTTGGTGTGAAATTTTAATCTGCAAAGTGTCGTACACGAGTAATATACTCACGCAAAGTACAATACATAAAAAATTGTACTTACGTGCATTACGGTGTGTGCGAGTGTGTGTGTGTGTGTTTGTTTGTGTGTGTGTGTGTGTGTGTTGATCCCCGGCCCCTCTGCAATGAAGCAACTTCTCCGGATGTTTCTCTGACACTGTTTTTCCAATGGCTGTTTATTTACCTGAGAAAACCGGATGCAACGTCTGACTCACTGCAGCTGACTGTAAGAAGTCACTTTCTTCACACTTTGTTCAATATTAACTGCTAAATCTACATCTATAGTGTGTGTGTGTGTGTGTGTGTGTGTGTGTGTGTGTGTGTGTGTGTGTCGGAGCACTTCTTGGTCCCAGATAATCCTCTCCTCAGCAACTGCAGCGTTTTACACACAACTGGTTCTTATTCCCTCGATCACACACACACACACACGCGCGCGTGCGTGCTCTACGTAATTGTTACACATTTATTATGGTTTGCCCTTTGCTCTGTTGCCGTCACTGAGAGCACTGAGAGCTGAATCAGTAACATGTATGAAGCCATCCGCACATTTACACAACTGGATTTGTACGTTTAATGCAACAAAATTAAAATTAAATAAAAAGCATGTGTGTCACGTTTGACACACATTGACTGAACTACTTAGAGACATATTTAACAAGAAGGAAGTGATTCGAAATGGCTTCAGGGACAGAATGCAGCAAACTCCAACGAGAATAAGAATTGAAATGTGTTTGAAGATTCATTGAAGGCAGTTTGAGACATAAATGAGGCTCAAAGTTCATCCATCATGGAATATTTCTGCTATTGTTAGTCGTTCTTAGAACCTCTTCCATAACATCCTCCTTTCTCTCGCAGCTTTCCGGTCTTTCTTTCCTTTTCTTCACATTCTTCCACTAAACTCTCTTTAGTCAGTGGGTAGTTTTTTTTTTAAGGGTGGGGTGTTGGGTGGGTGGGGCTGGGCCACGGAGTTATAACTCCTCCCCTCCTGGCAGGGATGAATGTAGGGGGTGAAGGAGAAGGAGGGAGAAGGCGAAAAAGAGAGAGAGAGAGAGAGACAATAGACCTTAATCACTCATGTGGTTGAAAGCTGCTGGCCGGCCGAGTTCCATGTGGTGGGGGAGAAACAGGAAAGGAGCAGACTGAGGTGAAGGACTTGAGAGGAGAGTTATCATTGGTGACATCTCTGAGCTGAAGACAAGTCCAGTCTACAAACCAGACCAAGAGGAGAGGAGGTAACAACCTGAAGGAGCCCAGGTTATCCTAAATCCAGCAACCAGATTGCTCCTGATTCCACTGAAGAAGTCTCCGTCCACGCTGCCGTCCAGACTGGAGTATGTCCTGCCGTCCCTGTCCCCCCCGATCCATGCGGTCAGCATGATCTCCCACTGCCCTCTGAGCACCCTGCTGCCCTGGCCCGCGGGTCCCAACCACCAGTACGCAGGCCTGGACTGCAGCTTACTGCCGGAGGGGGAGGGAGGTGTCGCCCTGCAGAGGTACCAGCCTCGCTCCCCGGAGAGCAGCCCCCGCCACTGGGTGAGTGATTGTGTCTGTCTTGTTTGAAATCTGCTTGTTTTATTTTGTTATATATATATATATATATATATATATATATATATATATATATATATATATATATATATATATATATATATATATCTGGGAAGCACAGGTACTTCCAGTCTTGTCTGAAACAGTCTGGCAGATGGTGGCCTCCGCTTGCGTGACCTTCCTGCGCCTTCTGTTGTTTGGGGTCAGTTTCAAGGATGGGAAGAAGCGTGGAATTAATAACAGATAAAGATGTGCAGCGGGGAGCAGAGACATCGGCAGTGTTACCGGCTCCTCCAAGGTCTGTTTGTTGGCCGTCTGTGGCGATTGTGAGAAACAAGGCAGAGCGATCTAAGGAATAGTCCTCAGAGTGTTTGTGCACGTTCTCATGTGTGCATGAAGAGACACGATCCCATCCAATCTGGTAGTGACCCACCCTGCAACCAGTAGTCTACACTTCATTAAAACACCCGTACAGTAAGTGAGGGTCATATGGAAACCGAATCAAAAACATGCACGACTTATTGCTCAAAATAAATGTCTTATTTATTTTCAGTTCCTCTGTGCGACCTTGACTCACTGAAAATTTATGCAATAAGTGTAAAATCTAGACGGTAACCTTTGGCGGCGCAGACAGGAGGACAGCTGACCTCTTGTGCAAAGCAGTAATTCACTGCATAACTACCGCTTTACAGGACGCACACTTGTGCTGACTGGACACAGAGTTCACAGGAGAAGCATTACTTACTCACTTTACTGCAGAACCCAATTCCCTTAATGACTTTAATATGCGTCGGGCCCACCGCCGAGAAAAGACCAGAACCGTGGCTCGCATTACGCTTCATGTTTATTTACCTCTTTTAAGTTGGTCCGCGAGGCCGCGGATCCCTCACAACGGCGTGATTACCAGAACATGACCCGCAGCGACAGCTTATTCCGGCTTAGTTGCTGGCTAATTGTTTGCACGTGCGCAAGGATAAAGTGAAAATAGGTTTCGGTGTTTACATCTGGGATGTTGAGATTCAGTGAGTCGGGAGGATGAGGTCTGAAAACCAGGCGTCCTTGAGCAAGACACTGAACCCCACCTCCTCACTGGGTGGGGTAATCAACGGGGCCCCTGGATACAGACCACCTCCCCCAAATAGGAGCAAGGCATAGTTGTTTGGCACACTTTTTTTCTTCTTTTCTTACTGTGGTAAATTGTGTGGTAATGGTGGTCTCCTTTTGTGTCTCTCTGTAGTTGTTTTGTGTAACTTTGTAATTATTTTTCGGTTGTTTTGTTTGCTTTTTTTATTGTCTGTGACAGTTTTGCCCTTTTTTTAATTTAGTAGTCGTGTTGGCCCTTTTTTTTGTAGTTATTCTGTGTCTCTTTGTAGTTTGTTGTGTCTCTCTCCGTGGTAGATTTGCCCCTTCTCATGGTTGCTCCATCCACCCTGCTGTGGTCCTTTTGAGTCCTGCTCTGTGTTTGTCTCTTTGAGTGACACTTTGTAGGTGACGGACACTTTGGGCCCCTGGGCCTGTGCCCTGTAACCCATCCGTGCACCTGCTGCAGCACTGATATTCTTTGACAGCAAAAATAAAAACCTTGTAGGGCCTACCCCCAAAACCCCATTACCATTACTATAAAAATAACCAAAAGTCTATCCCACTGCATGCATGTTTTTGAGACTAAGCGCTGGGAGATCCTTCTCCTCGCTGCCTATCTGACATCCTGGTTGACGTGTCCTCCCGCCTCACAGCCCTGTTTCCTCCAATTGTTTTTTTTTCGAGGGGTAAGCAGACTGGAGGTTACCTTGCATAAGCCGGCACTCTCTTCACTTGTGTTTGCCCTCGGATCTTTGGCAAGAAGGCAGGAAGGCAATAGGTGGCAATATGAGAGGGGTAAATACCTCCAATAAAGTTAGAATAAACAAAAACAACATCGGTGGGTAATCATAGAACGTCCAGCGTAACAAGTAGATCGCTTCTTGTGATAAAAAGTCATAATTGCCCGACCTCGCCTCGTGTCATTATGTCATACCAACAGCTGGCTCCCGCTTGGCTTGGAGGAGACTTTGCCTTTGCTGCTGTCAGGTGTCGCTTTCTTTCCTGTCAGTGAACATGTTATGAAACCATGCCAGTCATAAAGGGAGCAATCGGACTGATTACCGCCCTGTAATCACCCCGCGGTGCGTTTAAAGGCCGTCGGGTCCACAGTTCAGGTCAGGGACCAGGGAGGAGTGCTGAGGTGTCGGTCCACTGAGGACGAGGAGACTCCCACAGGAACGCACGCCATTGTTCACACGAGCACGGGGAATTTTCAGGAAGATGGAGCCACTGAAATTATTGATCATAAATCACAAAGAGTAAACAAGTGGGAATAACGGGTTTGACCCCGGGTTGCACAGAAGTGAGAGTGTTGACGAGTGGGTTATCGCAGTACATTTTGACTGCTTGAAACCGCCCTTCAGAAGTCTGCTTGTGTTCTTTTACCATCTTCTCTCTCTGTCCGTGGTAATGCAACGCGGTTTAAGCCTGCAGGCGGATCAATCAAAAACTCCACCCGTTTGGCTTATAATAACCACCAGGGTATAGTTCAATAACCTCAGACGGTAATTTGCTGGAAAAGCAGAAGTGATTTTAGAAAAGGAAAACAGGGACAAAGGAAGGGGGGGGGATACAGAGAATTTCGATGAGAGCGTGTTTTCCATTGAAAAAAAGTACGAAAGCTGAGTTAACACTCCTCCTTCCTCTTTCTTGTCTTTTTGAACAGAGAAGTGCACGTTTCGTGCTCGGTGACGTCTCATTGTTTCCTCAAGTTGTGATCCTCGCCTGTCATGTGTTTTGAGGGTTTGCTGCGGGATTCACTCGTCCGGCTGAGACTAGTTCTGCTCCGTCGGCCTTGTAAATCAATACAAATCTGTGCGGGTTGAAGTTATTAAGTATGTATGAAATATCTGTATTTTACAAGTGTGTATGGGGCACACGTCTGGAAGCATTCAGGGGATGTGGAGAACACTGGGTTTATTGATTAACCCAGTAAACAATACAAGGCACAAGTGGAGTGACCATAATGCACCTCAGTCCTTTTCTTTTTGTCTAAGTTTTTTAAAGTTTTTTTATCCAAAAACCAAGATTATTCAGTCCACCACTTAAAGATGGCGTTTACGCACTCGGGTGACCCCTCAGTGTGTCAAGTGGTCTCGTTGCCCGCAGCTCTCGAGAGGGTCATAATGTGATCTTGGGCCTAATTAGGTCACATAATAGAAGTGGTGTGAAAAGTCAATACTGCGGGCATTGTCCCGGTCACCCGAGAGTCCATCTCAGCACGACAACACCACAGGAGCAGCTCGCTCAACTGGGGCAGAAACTCATCGCGCCATATGGAGATGGGAGGGTGACGATGTGTGTGTGTGTGTGTGTGTGTGCGTGCGCGTGTGTGTGTGTGTGTTTAGGGGTGGGTTGGTAGGAGGCAGAGGGCAACGTGTGCACCGGCACCCTCTTTGCTTGGGTTTGTTTTCATGGTTTGCAGCTCTGTGACACAATTCTCCTTTTCCCGCTCAGGCAGGGCTTTCAGTATTAGCCAGGACGCATGACTGGGATCAAGCTGGCATTGTGATGTGTCCATTAGCGAGTGTGTGTGTGTGTGTGTGTGTGTGTGTGTGTGTGTGTGTGTGTGTGCCCCGCACGACAGTTAACGATAAGAGCGCTCACACATTCTGTGTCAGCAGTTTGCTGACTGTAACAACGGCTGAGGTCGAACATTAAGACAAACAAAGCAATGGCCGCCTCTAACTTTAGAACAGGAAGCACATCCTGTATTTGTTTAAGTGAAACAGACGGGTAGACCAAAAACTTCACGCACATTTGATGCGTTTTGCACAAACGTGTCAACGTTTTACATTTTTTTCGATCGGTGTCACGGCAACGGTCGTGCTCGTCTATGCTTGTTATTGCGCTACTGCCTCTTTTTGTGAGCATCACTTACGCACTTTCATTTCCTCTTAGGCACATGCTCCATACTTTGATTCTACACGAACAGTACTGCTTGTAATCAACAAAAAAAGTTATTTATTTTTTCATAGTACAGTCAGAACCAAGTCGTCTGCGTATAGTTTCTCTGCTTCTGGGGGTTTTGGCGAGGCGGCGGTTGTCACCATGTGCGCGACTGGCTTCATTGGTGCTGTGTGCTGTTTTTGTTGACAACTGTGTGACAACTTTAATGTATCTGCTGGGCAACAGATGGTCCATCTCTCATTAGGAGGGAGGGGTCAGACAGACAACCGAGCCAGTCCAGACCGATTCATTCGAGGCTTAGCAGGGCTTAGATCTAGGGGGGTTGGCCAGGGTTGGGGCCCCATGAAAGGGGGGTTGTGTGTGTGTGTGTGTGTGTGTGTGTGTGTGTGTGTGTGTGTGTGTGTGTGTGTGTGTGCGCGCGCTGGGAATTTATCGTAACTCTTCTAAATGCAGAGACACCTGAAAGTACCTTAACTCCCAGCATACCATCTGAGTCATCATAGAGGATTATCCTCGCTTTAGTTGCAACGGTCCAACTGACCCCAAATGGAGGCTGCAGTAAAAACTAAAAAATCTTTTAAAAGTCTGTTTCACCATTTCTAATTGCCTAAGCATCTCTGTGCATGAATAGGATTCAGCACAGAAACTCAGTGAAACTCTGAGCGACCTTTCCTTTCGTTTTGTCTTAGCTTGCAGGGTCAGCTGTGTTTAATGCAGAGTGCGGAGGAGGAGGAGGGGGAGAAGGAGGAGGAGGATGAGGAGGAGGAGGAGGAGGAGGAGGGGGAGAAGGAGGAGGAGGATGAGGATGAGGAGGAGGGTTCTCGCTCTGAAGCTCTGGACATTACTGGAAACGAATGATGTCACCCATCCAGAAGGGGGGAGTGAGAGAGAGAGAGAGAGGGAGAGAGAGCGCTCAACAACAGCCAGGACAATAGATCTGAGGGGAGTAAAAGAGGCATGACATAAGAGAAAAGAGAGAGAAAAGCAGCGCGGCAGACAGAGCTTTAATGTGGCGGTTTGAACAAAGGGTTCGGTTGACCGAGGACGAGTCAGAGAGAAAGAGAAATGCAGCTGTGTGGTGTGAGAGATGACCTGGCATGTCCTTATCCAACTGTGTCTTCACGGTTGCTCTTATGGATCCACAGACACTCATCGGCTCATCCCTTGACTCATTAAATACCTATCAAATAACCCGGTGCACTTACTGAGCACCCCCCCCCCCTGTCTTCACTGCTCTCGAATGACCAATTCAAGCTCTTCTGATTGTCTCATTCTAAAGTTTTATTGAGTTATAGCAGATCTCCCGTGCCATAAATCCAACCTCTTGGGTTTTGTTGCTCTGGCCTGGCTCGGGCTCAAAACCTCTGCTGACTCTGGATAAACACAGTGGTTTTATGAACTCTGCCCTCTACTGGGCAGTATGCTTTAGAAACACAAACCCACCAACCGCACACCAGCACACAGTCAAACGCACCGTTTGTGTGCACACACACACACACAGTGCAATACGAGAAGAATGTGAAAAATACAACGGAGCAAAAAAATGTACTGACACATTTGGGTTTCAGATATGGTGGCCCGGAAAGATTCTTTCCCTTTTTTTTCTTCTTTTTTTTACGCAATGACTTTCCACAGGAGAGTTTGTCTGACACTCATCTCACTGGATGAAACGATGAGCCTCCTGTTTACTTAGAAAAGAAAGCAGGGCGTCTCTTTCCGGTCTGCAATGTGAAATCACTCCTTCTCTGGAAGCCAGTGCTCCATGGTCCTGTTACCTCACGCTTGTCTCTCAGCCAGTATGGATCTTCTCAGTGTCTGGCTGTACTGTGAACCCCCCCCCCCCATCTGTCTCTGTCTCCTTCTCACGCTCACAGTAGAGATAATGTCCTTTCAAGTTAATCTCAGTGTCCTACATTTTCTTCGATTCATGGCCTTCTTATCTTGGGTGTAAACACACATGCTGCCCAAGATCACCCCCCCCTCCCCTCCTCAAACCCCCATTTATTGTCCCCTTGTGTGTTTGTTTCTTTTTTTCTCTCCCAGCATTGTGATTCCTCATCTGTTCCTCCTGCTCTATCAACTTGCTTCAGGAATCCCCTTTTTCCACCTCTGGTCTCCAGGCCCGAGAAGCCCCCCCTGAGCACCCCTCAGCCAGTCAGGTATGAGGACAGCAGGCCCGCTGGAGTGAGGAGGCAGGAAGTGGGAGATTTCCTGGAATGTGCGTTCTTTCCCCACAGTGGTGCAATAACAGCGCGAACGGCGCTCCTCCTCCTGTTTTTGTCCCCTTTCTGTCTGCAGTGAAGCTCCCTTTGTGGAACAGGAGAGGAAGAGCTAAATAAAAGCATAACCCATTAGGAAAAACTGCTCTGCCCTCGTCAAAGGGCTTTCCTAAGTGTAATTACGTCATTAGTCTTCCTCGAGAAAGGAAAAATTATGAGGCCGGTGTTACGGTCCACGTAGACCTTCGGCAATATTTGATAGCCTTGCAAATATTGCAACATGAAGATGCCATTCACATTATCTGGAAACAGCAAATCTGAGAGATGTAGGAACTTGAGGATTTCCATTTAATATGACTTTATACTTCTACTCCATTATTTCAGAGGGACGTTTTTATACATTTACTTTCTGACAGTTGCTCTATTATAGTTGGAAGTTCCTTCAGAGAGAGTAAACTACTAAAGAATGAAATCATTCACATTTGAGGGACCCTTCGTCTGCACGTCATTTCCGGTGATGTTCAGCATTCGTAGACTTGATGAAGCCAGCAGCTTGAATTTAACAGTTATGATTAGAAGTCACTGCCTCCGGTCAAGAAATAGTCCTCACATTAGCTGTACAACACACCACTTGTCATCTTTACACTTTGGTTTTCATACTGAATATGCAAATTAGACATGATGTATAAATTAGTGCGCTTAAAGAAGGATTTTGTCACATTTGGACAGAGGCAGGCGAGCTGCTTCAGTCCACATGGTAAGCGGAGCTAAGCGCCCACTAGCTCTAGCTTCATGTTCAGTGGACAAGATGAGAGCAGAAAGCATCTCATGATGGGCACAATAAGCAAATCAGTGTTGGTCCCAACTTGTCAAACTCTTTCTTTAACTTAAAGGACCAAAATACCTAAAAACGGTTCTGACATTTAGAGAATGCCTCCTAGGCCTAAGAGTCTCCTCTGATGCATCATAGCAGCATACTTATACTACAGTAGGATACATTCATGGATCTGGACTCCAGAGAAGAGAAGACATCTTTAACATTTTGTTAAAAACTTACACGCACCGATCTGCTTCATCCATCAGACGTAGGAGCAGCTGTCAAGTTTTGTCAAACGTGTTGTTTGCGTTCAGATGCGACATCTTTCCCACTGTGAGACCGACTGTGAGCAATCCCCCCGGGGGCCGAGCCGGGGGTCACGTGGGGGCATAACCTTCCCACTGCCCCTCTGGGCTTCCCAGAGCCCCAGAGACCCGAGTGGATACTGGGGCAGCTCGGCCTGGGAACTGGAGCCCGGCCAGATATGCAGTCTGATGAACAGTCAGCGCGGAGGAAACCTGATAAAAGCATATGATTAACACACACGGAGGAACACTGACGGACTGTAGTGCCCTCCCAGCGATGATGCCAAAAGTGGGGACCTTGTCTGTGTGTGAGAGGGGGGGGGAGACACTCAGCGTCACTGCTCGACAACCAGTGATGCTGAGTGTGACGTTGGGGTTACGTGTCAGTGTTATGGGAGCCAGAGGAGTGGGCATATCTCACTCTCACTTTCACACACACACACACACACACACACGATACTAAAGTTTGGGGGGGGGGCACGGCACGGCACGTCTTGCCGTTTCACCCACGGACCCAGATGACAATAAGCCTCATGACCTTCCCACTGTCTCCTGACTCTGGATCAGGAGTTCCGTCGTGTCATCGGCCGACCCCGCCGCTTGCTCACGTGCGAGAGATATGTTTACGCTACAACTTTGTACAAAAAGACCCCTCACAAAAGTCGCCGCTCGATTCATATCTTCCCGTTTATTCACACGAGTGGGCTGTTTGAGTTACGTGTGCGGGGCCCATTCACAGTGGAACAGCGCGGCCATTCTCACACTCGGCCTATTCTCCTCTCCCGTCGCTGACAATGCACAGTACCACTGACGGCATCCGCGGCCTTCCTTCCTTGTATTGTCCCACCGCGAGGAGCCCGTGAGGCGACAGCTGCTTCTCGCCCACGACGGCGACGCACTTCATCCACTCAGGCGAGAGGTCTGGATGTGAACTTTGCAGCGATCTACATGTTAAACACAAATGACGTTTACAGGTAAATGAACAGCTCGGTAAACTATAGACAGAAAGAGTTCTGTCGTGATCTAAAGGAGCCTCTCGTTTGTTAAGAGCGAGTCCAAAAGTGTTACACGTCAAAGTCAGTTTACAGGATTTGGGGAGTATGAAGCCTACAGATGGTTATGACAGAACTATGTTGACAATATTGCTGGAAAGAACAGAAACCAATAAAAAATGCAAAACAATATATAGCCTGGGGAAATGAGCCACATTGATGGACAACAAATGACACCCAACTCTCCCACAGGGGAATTGTACAAAGTGTAGAGGTGAAGGGGGAAACATATATTTATTGTGAGGACCAGAGAAGAAGAAATGAAGGAGGAAGGACTTTGATCTTGAACCGCACAGATACACAATTTACATTTGGCGTTCCGGAGGCCTTCCTAGTCAGATATTACACAGCCTATAACTTAAGTTGTGTAGTTACATAGAAAAGACTTTACATTATCAGAGCGCTCCGCATCTCGGCTTGGGCCCACGATAGCTGCTCCCAGCATCAGACACCGGAATCTTTGATCAATTGCTGCGGGTTGAATTGCATTGTGGGTAATGTACTTGCAGGACTTTGACGCGGAAACAATGTGTGGAATAAAAAATTCTAGCTCTGGTTCCACATTACATTTTTTTCATCGGTACACTGGGTTCACTGGTCATGCACAGATCCCTTCTTATGTAACGTGACTCCAGGTGATGATGGACACACAGTCATATAAAGTAGGTGTCTCCCAGAGTTATGGTCTTTTTATACTGGTATTCTCTGTGTTAATGGCTACCATACCTCCACTCAAGAAAACACTGTCTGAAAAAGGGAATATTGCACTAATATTGCACTAAAAACACAGTGACACAGGCCAACCGACTTGACTGCTGAAGCCAAATAGTTGCCTCAGTAACATTTTTCCACAGTGCAATTAGTAGTGAAAAAAACCAATATTGACATCTATTTCTTAAATCGTGTTTTTTTATTCATAACAAGCTAAACCAATACACAACAAAAAGTATCAAAAAGAAGAATACCAAATAAAACTCTGTACTGCATAGCCACCTGCACATATACCATAACGATTTAGAGTATATAAATGAGGAAAAAAACACATTATAAACACATTTTACGAGTATTGTGAATTTCTCTGGAAAGAGATTTATTGCGCAAACTGAAATCACAACCCTGCGTCAGAATGATGGAGGTCAGGACAAAAAGGAAGGAGGAGGAGTTTCAGTGGGACTGTTGTGAGTGCGGAGAGGCGGAGCTCCGTCATTCAGTAGAAGAGGAGCGCGAGCACGAGCGCTGACAGACAGGAGAGAGTCTGGAGTTGAGAGGAAGAAAGTGTGCGCGCGTCGTCGGAGAAGATCTTTGTTTCGGCGTGGATCTGGGATTGGATTTAAGAAGACAGGAACGCCTCTTCTTCTTCTTCTTCTTCTTCTGCTTCTGCTTCTGCTTCTTCTTTCCTTGGCGGATTATACCCGAGCTCTGATGCTGTCCCCGGATCATGAAAGAAACGCTCACCATGAAATTCGCCTGGAAAAGTAAAATGGTAACAACAACCAAAACAACAACAAGAAAAGAGGAGGAAAAAAAAGACCCTCTCGCGCTTTCCCACCCTGTGTGCTCTGTTTGTCTGTGGCTTTTAAATGGGGGGGGGGGGGGGGGGGGGGGGGGAGGCTTGGGAAAGTAGTGGATAAAGGGGAGAGGAGGAGGGGGAACAGTTGGACATTGCGTTGTAATTGTGTCGGCCAGACTTTAAGTCCAGTTTAACCTACATCGTTGGTGCGTAAAGATGTCGCGCAAAAGTTTGGAAGAGGCTGGGATCATGTTAAAACAACAACAACAACAACAACAACAACAATCCCATGCCGACTGCGCCAGAAAATGAACTCGATCCGTTAGCTCTCCGCCTCCCTCCCTGATGGTGGATATGAAAACTTTTGTCTGGGGGCCCTGCAGCGAAACCGAAAGGGAACAATTGGGGTGCCCCCCCCCCCCCCCCCCCCCCCCCCCCCTCGCCCCCCTCCACGGGTCCCAGCTGCGTCCAGGCGAGGGCAACACAAAAGCCACCAGATCCATCCCCAAACATTGAGCTGTTGTTGTTGTTTTTGTTGTTATCTTGGGAGTATTGTTTCACACACAGCTGATAGGCAGATTAGCACCATTCAAGTAGAGATAGGGTGCTATTTGCTCTTCTTGGTAACCTCACTGTGCACTTTGTGTGCATCTTCTTGGTGAAGGACCCAACTTAGTGCAGAGAGTAAACAACCCTGTTTACACCTTACCCGGGGGGCCCTTTTGAGATACTGTGTTCTCTGTAAACGCATCTGTATCTGCTGTGTAATGTTGCTGGCCTGTATTCTCCGGTGAATAGAAATATCACAGTGACGGGCTGTTCCCATGCAAGCTGGTGGAACTTTGTCTCTCAATAAGCCCCCGAACCTGGTGCACAAAGCGAGCAGAGCCGTTCTTTTTGTTTTTTCCTTTTTTGTTTTTTAAAAGCCCTCCTCTCAAAAACATCTCCAGCTCTGTGGCTGACAAAAAGCAGGCTGTGTGTGTGCAGACTGTGAACTCAGCATCCCGGGCCGGGCCAGCGGCACAGAGCTCTCGCTATTGTTTTGGGAGTTGTGTGGACTGCATGACTCATGCGCTGATGTATTTATCTGTCTCTGCGCCAGCAGCAGCGAAACCGAGAGGGAGAGAAGAGACGTGCACGTACTGGGCTGCTGACCTCAAGACGAGATGCTGAACCCGGTGTGGGGACGGGCATGTCGACATGTGTCAGACCAGTGCAACAACACATATATGCTTACTGGTTTCATCTGCCAGAGCCAGTTAAGATCCCTTTTTTTGGGGGGGGGGGGGGGGGGGGGGGGGGGGGTTTGGGCTTTCTTTTCATTTCAGCATCACATGTTTCTGTTCAAACCCAAAACAAGACCCAGTCATGGCTGAGTGCCACCGGCCTCCAGGACCGTCCATTGAGCCTGCTAACGGCAACTTTGACCTCTGTGACCTCCTTTCTGGCAGCCTCTCTGTTTCGGGGGCCATAGTGTGGACTCTGCCATTGAGCTGTGTGAATGAAAAGTGGGGACAAGTTAAAGTGATCTTGGCGGCCGCGGCCTCTGTCTGTGTGTGTGTGTGTGTGTGTGTGTGTGTGTGTGTGTGTGTGTGAGATGAGGACATAATACTGCGTGGTGTTTATATTTGGCCCGTCCCCTCTCTGTTTTCGCCTCTGTCTCCTTCGTGTGTTGACGTCTCAGCGTATTTATCTTGAGTTCTCTCCGAGCAGGAGTTTTGTATCTTGAGTCCACTCTGCTTCCTCTGTTTGTTCGTGCCGTCTGCAGTGTGTCCGTAATTTACAACCAGAGGCAGACAAAGTGCATTTGGAGCGATCTATTTGCTGATTTAAGTGTTGTTGTGCTCTCTTGGCTTGTATAATTACTCAGACAAACAGACCGAGACATACCGGCGTGTGTTCTTTTATCACGCAGGGGTTTAATTTTTATTTGCGAGACTTGGTCCCTTCTGGCTCTTATCTCTCCAGCTTTCCGAGCCCCAGTAAAGCAGTCCAGCTCTGACTTCACCTCGGAGAGAAGGGGACACGGTGAAAGAGATGGATGGGGAATAAAAGAGGGAGTAAAAGAGGAGGAGGGAGGCCTGGCAGGCTGCAGCGGTGGGGGTTGGGGAGTTGGTCATTCTCAATGTTTTCCTGCACGTTAGTCCTTCTTTTCCTAAATTATTAGAGGATTTTACTTGTGTTTTTTTTAATTTTTTTTCCTCCCGATGCGTCCTTCTGCTTTTCTCAGAGATGTTTCCAAAAAACGTCAGTTTCCATTTTCTTGAACTATTGCAATGCCACTCCAGTTAGTTAGTATCCTTTTATCTTTCTCCTGGAAGGCTTCTAACATTCCCCCCCCCCGACACACCCTCTTTCTCTTTCCTTGCAGAGCTCAGTGCAGGACTGGGGGGAGGAAGTCGAGGAAGGAGCCATCTACAACGTGACACTGAAGAGGGTGCAGATTCAGCAGGCGGCCAACAAGGGGGCGAGATGGCTCGGGGTGAGTCGGCCCGTCTGATTTCTCGCACGGTGACAGAATCACAGCTGACGAAGCTTTTTCAAGACCTCTCCGCCAAACCGATTCCACAAATGAAAACCCGATGCTGCCTTTTTTTTCTTTCTCCTTTCCTTTTTCTTTTTCCACTCTCTTAACCTGTCGCTCTGCAAAAATGTGAACTGCTGATTTACACCCAAAGTGGAATGGTCTCTGCCTTTTTAGGGATTTATCATAAGATTGTGATTGTAAACTCAATCTTGTGTGCAGGCCGCTCCATCATAAAAAACAGAACCTACTCTCTATTGTTGCCGTGTCCCTCAATAGTGGGGCGTCTCTCGGCTTCGCGCTCTGTTGCTTTAACATTCGAGCTATAAATCTCCCAGTTTAGACGACACCTTTTTAGCCGCCTGCTGGAAATCAACAGCTTCACCAGACCTGGACTGTTTAGCCAAAGCATGTGATTTCCTGACTTTACCGACTGCCAACGGAACGTCTCGCTCCCCATGTGCAACAATGCTTTTATAAACGCTGGTATGACCCCCCCCCCCCCCCAAAAAAAAAGAAAAGGTGGGGTTATTAAAGGCTTTCCCTTGAGTTGTGCATTTTTCCAGTACATATGAAGCATTGGTGTTTCCTCCACTGTGCTGTTTATATCCGCATAATGAGATGTTGTACAGTGTGTCATTATGCTGCACAGAAGGGCCAATTAGGTCTTTAGTTCTTAGTGTGCTTCCTATTCAAGGAATGCACGAGTCCAGCGCAACAGAAATTACAGATGCCTTTTTGTTTGCAAGAAGAAAGAAAATCAAGATATTGTGTTAGTTAGTTAGTTTGCACCACTGGTGTCTCTTTGTGCTGACATGGTGAAATGGGGGGTTCGGGCACATAATAGAATAAATGGATAACAGCTCTGAGGCTTTAAGACCGTATTGATGTATCGACGGCATGAGCTGCCAACTGTATTCCTTCAGCTAATTAAAACAACATGGGTGCTTTTACACAGTGCCGTCTATTGAGTGGAGTAGAATGGAGAGCGGTCTCCATCGAGGCATTATTATTTACTATAAACAGCCAATTGTCAGCAAATAACAGCAATTACTGTTCATCGGTGGGATTGCACGCGCGGGGGGGGGGGGGGGGGGGGGTGTTTACAGCCTGTGAGGCCAAATTCGGTTGCAGTGTGTGTGCGTGTGTGTGTGTCTGCACAGTGGGTCACCTCACAGAGATGCGTAATGGCGCTTTTGTCATTAAATGGAAGTGGTGGGAGAACTTTGCTGCTCTGGGTCTGGAGGGGCCGTGGAGGGAGGGGCCTGTTGTGATTAAAAGCAGATTGGAGCGTTTCCTGTTGTGGCGCGCTGACTTCACCAAGGTCTCTTTCACTCTCTCCTCCTCTACTCTCTCCCTGCCGGGTTTGTAACCCCCATCAGTCTGTTTCCCCGCAGACACAATAGTCGGACACATCTGGAGATATCAGAATTAAATATAGGGTTATGATTGCCCACACACCCGTTTCCTGCCTCCAGCTTTTTGTCTTCTGGTGAATTGTTCCACTCCTGTAATTTCACATCTCAACGGACAACTTGTGTTATGACGACGAGCTGACTCGAGTATTTAATCTGCAATCATAGCCAGACAAAGCGAAGAAAAGCTTCGGGAGCGCCAGCCGAGTCCCCACAGAGCCTAACGCCGCTCCTCCGTTCAGCTCACACGGGGTTTAACAGTGTGAAAAAAAATCTGTGTTCAGGCGGAGGGGGATCGCCTGCCTCCCGGCCACACGGTGAGCCAGCTGGAGACCTGCAAGATCCGAAGCATCCGCGCTGGAACGCTGGAGCGTCTGGTGGAGACGTTGCTGACGGCGTTCGGAGACAACGACCTCACCTACACCTCCATCTTCCTGTCCACCTACAGAGCCTTCGCCAGCACCAAGACTGTTCTGCAGCTGCTGCTAGACAGGTGGGGCTGGAGGGAAGTGTTGCATAGGGCAACGCATGCATCCTATTAATGACTATACGTTTTAGTGGTTTTAAAATGGTTTTCTGCTGCAGGTATGGAAGCGGGGAAGAAATTGAGCAAGACGCAGGCAAAGGCTCTGAAACCAGCGGGGCCATCAGAAGGTACGCTCGTCATCCATATGGACAGCTTTCAATAGATAACATTATTGATCACAGCGTTGCTGATTTATCACACCTGTCCTTCTGTCCTTGCCCACTCTCCTAACGCTCAAATCTTTCCCTGCGGTCTCCACAGGGCCTTGGCCTCCATCCTGCGCGCCTGGTTGGACCAGTGTCCCGAAGACTTCCAGGAGCCCCCCGACTACCCGTGTCTCCACAAGCTGATGGACTACCTGAGCAGGACCCTGCCAGGCTCCGAGGCTCTCCGACGGGCTCAGGGTCTGCTGGAGCAGCTGCGGAGTCAGGCCAGCGTGGACGAGTCTGATGGTAACTAACTAAAGTGTCCGTTTCTAACTCGCTGTATCACATATATTTCCATAGTCAATTCACCTGGATTTTTGGCCGCTTTTCAGTTGGCTTCCACGGAAACAGTTCTTTCTGCCTGGGGGAAGAGGAGGAAGTGGAGATCGAGGTCCAGGAGGACTTCATGTCGTTCGAGGCCGACCTGTTGGCCGAGCAGCTGACCTACATGGATGCGGTAAGTGGGAGGGGGAGTGTGTGTGTGGGGGAGGGGGGGAGATGGAAACGGTCACAGCGGGGGCCGCGCGGTCGTTTCGTCGTACTGACGTCATCCCGTCTTTCCGCTCTAGCTGCTGTTTAAAAAGGTCGTGCCCCACCACTGCCTGGGCTCCGTCTGGTCTCAGAGGGACAAGAAGCACAACAAGCACAGCGCCCCCACCGTCCGCGCCACCATCACGCAGTTCAATGCCGTGGCGGCCTGCGTGGTCAGCACGGTGCTGAAACACAGGCAGCTCAGACCGCATGTCAGAGCGCGGGTCATCCAGCGCTGGATAGACATCGCTCAGGTTGGCAGAAACACACACACACACACACACACACACACACATTCATCTATAAACTCAGCATTCAAGCGGGCCCCCGTTGTGACTCTCATTGTCTTCTATCAGGAGTGTCGAATACGCAAAAACTTCTCGTCCCTGCGAGCCATTGTATCTGCACTGCAGTCCAACCCGCTGTACAGGCTGAAAAGGGCGTGGGCCTGTGTGCACAAGTAAGTCTTGAGAATCAGCATCTTGGCAGAATTCAGCAGCATTTCTGAGATGTATTTCATCTGGTGCGTCCGTTACCCTGAGCTAACGTGAACCTGTGCTTCACACAGAGACAGCATGCAGACGTTTGAGGAACTGTCGGACATTTTCTCCGACCACAACAATTACCTGACCAGCAGAGAGCTCCTGATGAGGGTGAGCGCTCACTTCAACATTTATTTAAAGCTCCCGTATTGTACAATGTACGATTTTCATGTTTTTTTTAAAAATAATAAAGCAGCTGGGGACTATATAAACAATGTGAAAGTGCCAAAGCACCCAATCCATGGAGAAATGCACGCAGCCCATATTCAGAAACTGTGCCTTTTCATAACAAGCTTAAACAGGCTCATTTGGAAGTGCTAACACTGAGCTTTTCAGAGAGAGGATGAATACAAGTATATTCCGGTAGACAATCTGTGAAAGATATGTTTTTTTGTGTGTGGTTTTTTTACATTAAAGAAACCCAAAATAGTAGTAGGAACCTGAACATTAGCAGAATATGTCCCCGTTAATATCTGAGGGAACAGTGGAATTAAGAAGTAGTACATTTAGTACCCTTTGTGGAATAAACTTCTAGTTTTAAAGTGGGTAGATGTAGGTAGACATAAGACTTCTTCTTCTTCTTCTTCTTCTATAAACATCTTCTCTAAACATCTTAAAAACCTTCATTCACTGGAGAGAATCTGGAGGACTACAGCTGCATTTCTGTTTACAGGAAGGCACTTCAAAGTTTGCCAGTCTGGAGAGTTGTGCCAAGGAGCACCAGAAACGCACCCACAAGAGACTCCAGTTGCAGAAGGAAATGGTGAGAGAGAGAGAAACCGCCTGACCACGAGCTTCTGTGACCACTGCCGGACGAATGGAGAGCTAAAAACCCAGCTTCATAATTTAAAGCAACACATTCCTCTCAAACAATGTGCCGTAAAGTGAGTTCTAGCCTCTCCAGTTGGATGAAGCCACATGCTTAGCTTAGTTTAGATTAGAAAACTTTATTAATCCCCAGTGGGGAAACTCGTTTGCCACCAAACATTTGTACAGACAACAAGACACATGCTTAGCTTTTTGTACTCGGTGCACTATGCGCTGCATTTAAGCCTGTGTTGTATTTTATAAAAACCCACCTGCGGAATCTGTAAATCACAAGTGTAAATTAGCTTTATTGTGGCGTCCTTTGAAAGTATTTATTTAAACACGTGTGTCTTTCTCCACAGGGAGCCATGCAAGGAACGATACCATACTTAGGGACCTTTCTCACTGACCTGACCATGCTGGATACAGCCCTGCCCGACCTCGTAGAGGTAAGAAGAAGAAAGCCATAACCACCGTGTGTGTGTGTGTGTGTGTGTGTGTGTGTGTGTGTGTGTGTGTGTGTGTGTGTGTGTGTGTGTGTGTGTGTGTGTGTGTGTGTGTGTGTGTGTGTGTGTGTGTGTGTGTGTGTGTGTGTGTGTGTGTGTGTGTGTGTGTGTGTGTGTGTGTGTGTGTGTGTGTGTGTGTGTGTGTGTGTGTGTGTGTGTGTGTGTGTGTGTGTGTGTGTGTGTGTGTGTGTGTGTGTGTGTGTGTGATGATATTTGAGAGCACGTGTCTGGGAGTGTACACAGCTCCGCCGCCGATCTGAGTGTCTATCGGTGTAACCGCTGTCAGAAACCGGATCCGTAAATTTCCATGAGTGCGTGAGGAATTTTCCGTCGCCATCGCTGTCGGAGTGGTCCACCTAATGCTGTTTGCCTAAGCAGCCATTTTGGTATGTGATGGTCTGACCGCGTGCCCTTTGTGTCCTCCGCAGGGCGGTCTGAACAACTTCGAGAAGAGACGCAGGGTGAGTGCAGCCTGCGAGCGTCCCAACCTGACGCCGTGACGATAGCGCGCCACGTGTCCGTCTGACTGTCTCTCTGTCTCTGCAGGAGTTTGAGGTGATCGCTCAGATCAAGCTGCTCCAGTCGGCCTGCAACAGCTACTGTCTGACCCCGGAGCCGGCCTTCCTCCGCTGGTTTAAGAGCCAGGTCCAGCTCAGTGAGGAGGAGAGGTACTGCTGCGCCACGATCATCCATTCCATAACGAGCACATTAATGCTTGAGTTCATGGTCTGCTGGACCTATTGTTCACAAAACAATAGAAGCGTCTTTGTGTCCTTTCTCCTCGCCTCGTCTTCCCTCCCTTACTGATCAATTGCACTTATTGCTTTTGTTCTGTGAACTCTCTTCTCTCCCTCCGTCTCTTGTCCTCTCTTTCTCTTTCCCTCTCTTACTCAGGAATGCATTGGTTCTAAAAAAAAAAAAAAAAAAAAAAACGCAAAAAAAAACACCAGGCACATGATTTTGTTTTACGGTTCATTATCGATGTTCTCTCATGCAGCTACGGCTTGTCCTGCGAGATCGAAGGCCTCGGAGACAGCAGTCCAACCTTACCCAAACCTCGAAAGAGCATGGTGAAGAGACTCAGCCTGTGAGTGCATCCACGAAAAAAAGATGGAAATGAAGTATTGTCACATTTTTTTTAAGCACCGTGTTGCGGTGACCCATTTTGTTTCATAACCCAATAACTAACTTCCGCTGCTCTGCAGGCTGTTTCTCGGTCCAGACAGCAGCGCAGCCAGTTCTCCAGTCAGAGAGACGCCGCGCTCGCCCCCTACTGGCAGCTCAGGGGAGAGCTTGGACTCCGTCAGCGTGTCCTCCAGTGACTCCAGCAGCCCGTCGGACGGCGAGGGCCTCACCCCCACTCACACCGCCGACTCCCAGCAAAACAAGGTGGGCTGCAGCGCCACGGAGAATGTGCTCGTTGTGGTCGTACTTGGGGACCGTGTGAAAATCAGTGGTTTGGGGAATTAGTGTTACTAATCTCTCCTTTTGGACCCTCCCCTTGACACCTTTCCCCAAATATAAAAAAAAAGCAAAAAATGTCACACTTTTGCTGTGAATGACTAAAATTGCAGTTGTTGATTCAAACCTCATATGTTAATGGCTATTTATTACAGCCACAAAACACAAAGGGGAAATTGTAACTGACAAAATTATGGAAAACAAAAGAAAATGATTGGTCCTGTTGATTGAACCATTTTCATATCTATGTCCATCCTGTCTGATCCTACAAGCAAATCGTTGATGTTGGAGAAAGAGCCCCAGTGCGTCCCAAAACGCACATTCGTTACCCAAGTTGCACACAAAAACCATAATTCTGATGTAAATATTTTCTCCTTTTACAAAGGTTAATTTTTATTAGGGATAAATAAAACAAGATAAAATATAACTCGGGATATGTCTAGGGATGAGACAGAAGGCTCTCCATTATTCTCCTTACAACCTTCTACACTCCCCTCTATTCATTTTCATACAGTCTCTTAGGCAAAATGTTGTTTATCATAAAAACAATCTTTGCATGTTCCCCTTTTGTTCCAGTCCTGTTTCCCCTGACCTCAAATAGCTGCAAATGAATGATCTCAGTTAAGGGTTCAGTGCATTTGTGGAGGAAAAACTTCCCCGTCATGGTTTCGCGTATCTGCATGTAACTTCTGCTTCGATGTTTCCTCAGCTATCGGAATCCTCCTCTTGTAATTCACTCCACTCCATGGACACCAGCTCGTCGACAGCCAGCGTCTCCACGACTCCCGCGTCTCCCCCGCTCCCCGGGCCCCGCTGTGCCCACAGGCGCTCCCGCTCTCTCACACCCATGCCCCCCAGCACCCCGAGTCAAACCCCGACCTATAACACGCAGGCCCAAGACGCGTGCATCATACGAGTGAGTCTGGAGCAGGGCAACGGCAATCTCTACAAGAGCATCCTGGTAAATAAATATGTCCGCGTTCCCGTTGGCGTGAGATGCTCTCGGCTTACATTTTGACATTGTTGCGTGAGCAATTTATTGTCTATTCCCTGAAACAGTTGACCAATCAAGACAAGACTCCGGCTGTAATATCTAGAGCCATGGCGAAGCACAACCTGGAGGTGGAGCCGGAGGAGGGATACGAGCTGGTACAAGTCATCTCTGAGGAGAGAGGTAAAAAAATAGTTTTCCATGTATGTATGTATGTATGTATGTATGCCTTTGTTATTATTCAGAGCTAGTTAGCTGCATGCTGGGCTTTCCAAAAATGGTACCACTGTTATTAATTACAAGGCACACAGTCAGATATTTACAATGAACACAGGAAGCAGAAGCTGTTGCGGTTGAAAAACTACCCTCAGTATTTTCAGTAAATTCAGCATTTCAATTACTGTAATCTTTTCCACTGATCAGCTGCTTTTCAAACCACAAGAAACCACAATGACCCATGTCTAAAAGTATCATAGCAGCACCACCAGTAAGAGCTAAAACCATACTCATAATGTCTGCTTTCCTTTTTTATTTTCCTTTTTTAGAACTGGTGATCCCGGACAACGCCAACGTCTTTTACGCCATGAACACCACCGCCAACTACGACTTCCTGCTGCGGGTGCGAGGCTCGGCGAGCCGGCCGGTCCAGCTGCGGAGCCGCTGTAGCTCCACGCTCCCCCGCGCCCAGCACCGCTCCAGCCTGTCGCTGAGACTCAGCAAGGTCACGCTGTGACCCCCTCCTCCCCCAGCGGTTTGCCCTGACACCACTAATCCAGGGTCACACAGGGCACGGACTTGATGGGACCAGTTGGAATTTAGACAAAGACTCTGGGGGGCGGGGGGGACGAATGGACGAGGAGCTCTGGAGGATCCGAGAGTCTTCAGACTCTTTTTTTTTTTTTCTTTGACTCTTATCTTGCCGATTGAGTCTCACCCTGAACTGTGCCATCCCTCCTTCCCATAATTAATATGGAGCGTGGATGTGCAGCGTGACCGACTGACTTTTGACGAGTGATGCCTGTGACAGAGTGAAACAGCGACCCCTGGTGGCCGCCGCTCTTTACAACAGCAGGTTTTTGCACATGTTAGGGGGTTCTCCAACAGTATTCTGATAGTGGATGAACTTCTGTGTAGCGGAATATTCACTTTACTGGTAATAGAAGTGTGATGAATGCAGAACGAGGAGAGAAGTGGACCGAGTGTCCGGTCCTGTTGCCTTTTTACCCATGAATGAATGAATGGACCTCTGATTAGCATTTCTGAATGATATTAATTGATTGATTGATTGACAGGAGCTTGCGATGTCATTATTTTTCGCTAGTCGGGCATGTTTACCTGCCATGTCCCGGCAGGTGTGCGCACTGTGTTTGTGTGTATTCAGCCCCTCTCATATCGTGAGCTGTGTGACGAATGTTCGCTGCATTCTGATTGGTTCCCTTTCACTTGGTTTTAACAAGTCCACGGCAACTCTTGTAACGGCCTTACCTGCCCTATCGTCGGGGGTCAGAGATGACGTGTGTGTGCTTCTTTCAAATCCAGAAAGATGCTTCCTCACATTTTCAGACTTGTTTTTTTAAATAAATAAAATACTAATTAATAAATAAGAAATAAATTGATGAGCAAGAACAGGGAGGAGGAGGAAAGTGACTTCCTGGACTGGAAAATGCCACAGAAAATGTCTCAAACTGATCTATACTTGTACCTCTTTATATGAACTATAGAGCTGCACTTGTCAGTTGGTAGGAGATGTGATGTGAATATAGAAGAGCGAACAAGCCGCTCTCTTAAGTGGTTTTCTCCCCTCTTCACTAAATGAGTTCCTATTTCTGTTTGTAATTGTTGCCTTTTTTTAAATATGTTTTCGTAACTCCAATTCAAACCGGACACGTGTGCCAGATTGGAGAACGATGAAGTAAATGTTAACGAATTCAGAGGGTCATTTAAAAAAATAAATAAAATAAGTGCCAGATTTGACTGATCGAAGAGGAAACCTTTACTGAGGGGACACGTCACTTCACTGCACCAAAAGCCAAACACCTCCTCGCACAGTGAACACCCATCTCACCCCGTCACATCACAGCGGCCAATTTACACAGATAAACACTCCCTTTTGAGCCTCTTCTTTTTCTTTTTTTGGTGTCTATTACACGCCGTCATGCCAATTTGTCCAACTGGTTAATGTTCCTCGGTGGAATGTTACGTTCCCACTGGGAGAACTGGTTCTCGGGCAAGATCATTTGTCTCCATGCAGCACTTCACCCTAAAATGTTGTCAATAAATCACCCTCAGTCCCTGTGTTCTTCACTGCCAAAGACTTTTACTCTACCTGAATAAATAAATTATTATCATTGTTATGGCGGTTGTCTTGTGTGTTTCTGATTCCCCTCTCTGACTTCCTAATGAGTACCTTTTATGATGATTATAGTTGTGTTTAAACTCTTTTCAAAGCGACTACACACCCGTCTCTTTCTTGCCCTTGTGCTGTGATGGACAACACGCTCATTCCCTTTTAGGAGTGACCTGATCAAGAGAAAGGACCCCGGGCCGCTCTGGACTGAGCCCAAGTTATTTTGCTGACTGGAAGACATTTCTGCTGAGTTGAACGCAGCAGTCACGACCTTTCTTCCCTGAAGCTGGGTTCGCTACGCCCGTCAAACACTTTCGCAGGAATTCAAAGACAAAATGTGCATTTTGTTGTTAATTCTTTTACATTCACAGGAAGTTTTTTTTCTTCTTCTTTTTCTTACAGGCCTCTGACTTTCCCTTTCACCCAGAACACGTGCACTTGTTCTCGTGTTCATATTTTTCCCCCGAATGGTATCTCATGTGTCTCTGTGGGTCTTCATAAGACACTCAGCTTTTCTGATGTCCAGATGTGGACTTTTTAGATCACTGTACAACCTTTGCTCAAAAAAATTATTTTTTAAACGCCTCATGGATCAGGTAGCTCTGAGCTCCTCCCCCCCAATGAGTAAATGTGATCGAGGACACGCCTCCCAAAGATTGTGATGTCAAAATGCTCGTAAGTCATTCAATGATTGTTTGCATCACGGCTACCAGTGAGCTTTGTGTGTTCCTCTACAGGAGCAAGCCAAAAGGTAACTGCATGAACTCTTTAAATGTGGGACACAGTACTACATTACACTACACAATTATAGAGTAATATATATATATATATATATATATATATATATATATATATATATATATATATATATATATATATATATATATATATATTGTTGTTGTGATGAAAACAGCTGCAGCATCTCTGCACTGTGTGACCAGTATCCTCTGTATTCTGAGTTCATTCTGCTGCCCTCGGGCTGCAGGCGTAACGAAGCTCCTTAATGCCACGAGCTATGAACACTCTACGTGTGACTCCCTTATTCTGGCTATTTCCAAAATTAAAAAAAAAAATGTTCACACTAAAACATTTTGTATTGGTTTCTTCTGACAGAATAAGCGGGACACTTGAGAGCACAAACCCCCCGTGAGTCCAAAAAAGGAAAAACATTAAGGTGGGGAGCGCATTTAAAAAACGTGCCTCAGACTACAAAGAAAACAGCAGATAAACATCAGGGAGATATACATAATGCACGGGGCAGAAGATGCTCTGCAGGAACGTTAATGAGAAAACCGAAGCCAGACATGCACTCAGCAGGCATGCTGGCTAGCCACGAATTAATATGCAGCAAAAAAAAAGATATTTAAGAAGCAAATAGCCTGCATGTTCCTTTTGAATGCCGGAGAGGTGCAGAGCTCATCCCTCACGCTGGCAGCTCCTTGATTGATTATGCAGAAAGATATCAAAGTATATGTGTTTGTGCAATATAGTCCAGTTTGGTTTACGTTCCATTTTAAATACTATTGTGTATTATTTCAGCATTGTTTTTAATGTAATATATATTCATCTGTCTATGCTAGAGAAGATAATGAGATATTAAAGGGTACAATGTGTTCACATTTTTGAATGATCTGAAACTGATGTAGTCTATAATGGATTGTACAAGGCTCCCAAAAGATTCATCAAAATGTATTCCGAAATTATTTAGTTGTTAAATATTTAAACAATACCACACTTTTTCAAAAGGAAAAACTTCAAAAAAATGTTTACCCAGAAACCTACATTTGAGTTACTTTTGTGTCCGTACTTGCACTATTTTCTGAGACCGTGACCCTTTTTTTCTCAGCAAGCATCATCTGCAGCCGTCACCGCATCCCAGTGAGGTCATCGGGTCACAGGAAACCTGTGAAATTCACGAGTCCAGTTGACACACTGGCAACATCCGCCCGGCAATAATGCAAATCCCGGTGTTTTCCTTCCCTTACGCAGACCCTTTATACTCCACGTCCCTCAAACTGACAGTCTAAATGCTCACCACGGCACAATCCTCCAGTCGAGAACATTAAAAGGCCTCAAAAGCTCGCTCCGATTCACACGTCTGGTTTTAAGTCTCTTGTTGTCGAGAACCAGCACGTCCACGGTCCTTTTGATCCGCGTCCACATGAAAGGCTCTCTGTGCTCAGCGCCGTGCGGAGGACCGAGTGTGGAGGAGTGAGGCTGGTGCTCCGTGCACTAGGTCAGGCGGCACTAACTCCGCCTTACGCAGGGGGATGCGGACTGCAGCTGCTTTTAATCCGTAAAAGCGTGTGTGTGTGTGTGTGTGTGTGTGTGTGTGTGTGTGTTCAGAGGGAGGAAGGTGATCTCAGCTTACGATCCATCTGTCCCCATTTCCCTACATCTCAACACGGTGGCAGACAGTGAGGGGAGGCTGGGACAGACCTGAGTCCTTTGGTACCGGTTTAATTGAAATGCATCATTTCAACCTTTTTTCCTTTGGCACAGATGATAGCAAGCCCATCACAAAACACGACAACTCTACAGAGGAGGGGGGGGAAACACACACACACACACAGGGCAATTAACTCATAAGCCAATTATTCATCCGAGCCTGTTGGGAGTCTCGTGAGGCCCCTCACTGCATGTCACTATTCACCGAGTGCCAGGAGCCGCCATGAGGGGGAAACCAGGGGCCGAGTGAGACGCAGGTCAACATTGACTTCAGGAGGAACGGCTGTTGTCTCGCAGCATAAAACACAAAATAACACCTGGATGGATGTAATGATACCTTTTTTTTTAATTCATTTATTTAAAGAGCGAAAGAGTCATTGTAATTATCAATTTATAATGATGTTTTATTAACTTCTCTTCAATTAATCGCAAAAAAAAAACCCGACAATCTTCAAAAGCTAAAAAATGAGTCGGTAAAATAAAACAATGGCTTACAATTTGTGACATGGGAAAAACAAAAGCTTTTCATTGGTCAGCTTGAAGTTCCTCTTTAATTGTTCTTTAAATCATTCCACACTCATTTTTCCAGAAACATGTCCAAACACAGCTTTGTTGTAAAAGTTGCTCTCCTTCACAAATGATAAATTAAAAGAATTAAAAAAAAGAAAAGAAAAATACACAAATTATGCTGCTCAAACTCAAGATGATAAAACAGAATTATTTAGCAATATGACAAATGGTCACATGAAATTCGTAATGTACTGTGTAGTGGAAAAAGACTGCACCAACCACAGAGATGAATACACATTTTGATAAAACAACTTAAATTTGAACATGTGTGCCTTTGGTTACGAAGATACCAACATAATCAGCAGGTACTTTGGGGGTAAAGCCCTAAAAAGAAAAGCTACACTTTGGTTCATATGTACACAAGGAAAAAAAAAACCAAAACGTCATCATCTCATCTCTCTCCTGAGAGGTTTAAAAAGGAGCAACACAGGTTCATGTAAAACACTTTTTAAGCTATAACTTTTGAACTTTACATGGATCCGAATTTCGGCTTCAAACTTCTGCGGCTCGGGGAGTGTTGCACCTTTCGAGCTGGACGCCTCACTCTGCAGCTCATGCCTGCTGCTTGTAAAACAGACCATTAGTGAGAGAGCGCAGAGGGCTCCGACAGAATCCAACAGGAACAGAATGGGATTACCATTTATCTTAAGATGAACATAAAACTGGGCAGCCGGCGGCTATAAATCCAAACCAGTTCTTTTTGTATCCTGGTTATAAGCAAATACAAAATGGCCTTTGCAGTAAAACGGGACCATTTACTAGTTGGTGATATCCCCGTAAATAATCAGCGCAAAAAGAACAAAAATTGCAATAAAAAAGAAAAAAAGAGAAGGGGAATACAACGTGCTCGAGACGGTTTGCAACGGTTACAAAAGTCACACCAGGAGCGAGAAAAGATCGCGTACCCCTCTCATAGTGTAAAAACCCAATAGTGTTACCAAGAGCCCGCACATACACACGGATGTTAGAGGCTGTAAACCAGAGTACTTGAGGAATTTTCTTCACTTTAAAAAACAAAAAACACACCCTGCTTGCTCTTTTTTTTCTTTTAACCATAAGAGCAGCGGGATGTCGGCGTCGGAGTGTGAACGTGGCCAAACGCTCTCGACCTGCTTCTGTGCTCATTAGTGTAGAAGAGTGGGAAGTATATGTATTCATCACAATGTGAAGCTCAAGGTTGACAAAAAAAAAAAAATCAAAAACAGAAATCACTCCACGTCACTTCTCAGATGAACAAAACTGCAGGCGAGTAAGATGGCCGTCAGAGATAAAAAAAAAAAAGAAAAAAGAAAAAAAAAAAAAAAAAAAGGCGCCTGGAGGTAGAACACAGAGGCCCGTTTCCTTTCAGCGTCTCTTCTCTGTACCAGACACGGAGACCACTGTGACCTACTTTATGCGAGACATAAACAACGCGAGCGAGACCAAAACTAAACGGGACTCTCAGACATTCCACTAGATGACGTAGCTTGAGGTATTTTTCCTTTTCTGAGGCTCTTAGACTCCTTCGCCGCAGCCAATCCCACTCCGTTACTGGGAGACAGATGTGGCGCTGAGCAGACTCCAGACGTTAGCGGTCTGTACTTCAGTTTTGGGATCGGAGTTTGCTTCATTACTCGCAGGTAAAAAAAAAAACAGCATTAAAAAAAAAACAAATGTGGAACACACTTCCCCCAAATGTCTAAAAGAGGGTTACCTGAGAAAAAAAAAATTAAACTGAATTATGCATGTATCTAGTGCATACATGCGGTGATCAGATATTAGGAACACCGGTCAATATAATGCAATCCACACAACTAATAACTACATCAATCATATGGTTAAATCAACCCTTCATTTTATCGTCAGGCTTTAAATTGGATTGCATTACATTGTACAGGAGTTACTAATAGAAACAATAGAAAACTTAGTTACAAACCTGTTTGCATTTAAAAACGGGTGTTAAGAAAAACAATCCCCCAAAAAAGAAATCCCCCCCGCCTCAAGCATTTTTGAGAGTGTTCTTTAGTGTTTCCATTATCCATTTAACTTGGGTTAACAGTAAAATTAAAAAAAAAAAAAAAAAGAATCACACAATAAACTCTGAGCAGGCTGGGGAAAAAAAAGATTTTCCATGTGGAGCACAAAGTAATTGATCTACATGATTACTTGTGAGTTTGTTGTTCTGCTAAATCTCCTTTAAATCATTTAACGGCTCCCCCCCCTCATCCACATTATTGCACAGTAGAGGAATAGATGTAGTATGAAAGTAACTCCTAAAAATAAAATAAAAAGTCCAAGTGCCGTTTGTGAAAAGGTCTTACACACAGACACACACACACACACACACACACACACACACACAGACTCTCACACACACACACACACACACACACACACACACTCTCTTCTAATCCACGGCCCATTAAAGGCGCCCAGTGCCCCGGAAACAAAGCACTACAGTACGTAAGCTGAGGGACGGTTTAGATGACTCTCGGACAAATGGTGATGATGACGATGAGGATGATGTTGATGATGATCCGGGTGGTGACTGGTCAAGCGTGCTGCACTGCCAACTCCTGTCCTATGAAGCGGCGCAGGCGCTCCAGATACTGGCTGTACAGCTCAATGTCGTTGTGCCCCGCCCCCTCCACCCAGAGCGGCTCCACGGCTTTGGGGCAGCGCTCGAACAGAGCCAGGCCGTGGGAGAAGTCGATGACCTCGTCCTCCGTGCCGTGGATGATGAGCACCGGGGACGTGATCTTGGACACTTTCTCAATGCTAAAAGAAAAGGGGGAATGAAGGGAAAGATTTTAAAGAAACGGATGATTTACTTACAGTATTAGTAACCCGGCTTCATAAAAAATTTAAAAAAAATAAAATAAAAAGAGCTCGTAAAATCACTGGCACTGTAGATCAGATCAAATCATTGTAGTGGGTCAGTGCGCTGGCTGTTATAGATTAAACATTAAAAATCGTAATAGATCAGCAAAGCTTCATTTGTGTCTGGACTGCTACAATAAATTGTTATTGGCTATAAAACTTATTTATTGCTTTGAATCAACCGTGATGTCTTCGGGTTATTATTTCTGTGCGTCAAAAAAAAGTTATCTCGTCTTATTGCCTGGTCGCAGAGTCGTATATAGGTTTATGGATTTAATCTATAGAATTAACATATTTATTGCTTAATGGAGGCATAAAGTGGAATTATCTGTGTGCCGGCGCCAGGCAGCAAAAATGCAGTTTAAATCCACGTCGGTCCAAAATGTCATCGATCCATACTTTTATCACATTATTCAATTATTGCGGTCGGAGTGACCTTTGACCACCAGAGTCTAACCGGTTCATCCTCGGCGTTCATGAGATATCTGGTTCACAAGAAACAGGTACGTACGGACATACAGGCAGAAGCATTAAAACAGACGATTAATTCTGCAAAAAATAATGGCTCCAGCAAAGCACACAATAGCCACATATGAGATATTAATAATTAAAATTATAATCAAGTCATCCAATAGAATATTGACATTAAAAAAAAACAGCAGATAAAGATAGTTCAGAAACACGTGGAGTGAGGAGGGATGCCAGCTGCCCACTCTGAATTTGAACCACATGTGAACACTGGAGGCTCTCTCAACACACACACACACACACACACACACACACACACACACACAAACACAAACAATCTGGAGCTAGACGCCGCGTTAAGGCCGGCGTTGGCCGGATGTTGACCTTCGTCAGACGCGGCCACTAAAACTAAACCGACAACAGGAACAGACGGGATAGAGTCTCACTAATGATAGCATTACTCGCCGCCGGTTCCGTCCCGCCAAGGGAGCTTGTTCAGTGGCCAAGGTTTAAAAATAAAAATAAAAACACAGTAACAACACATTACAGTGAACACCCACATTACAGACGCACACAAAATGTGGGACACCGACTTGCTTCAAAGTGAATATGAAGACATCAAAAGTAGAGTGCCAACAAGGACTGAATTTCACAACCAAGTTGTATAAAATCACTTTCATTTTTACTGCTTAATACCAAAGTGTTTCTTTGAACAAACACACACGTTATTATTGTGGTTTAAGATGCTCAAAAGATATTAGTAAATATGAACCACTCTCTCCCAAATACCAAAACTAGCACAAATGTGAGATATAGAGATGTTATATAGACCAGCGGTCCCCAACCAAGCACAGAAAGAATGAATAAAAAGAAGTGATTGATTATGAAGGTTGGAAAGATGTTTTATTTTGAAGAATGCCCGGATGCATACGTCTGTGCGTCTGAGCCTCTTGACATACGTCAGTATGCGACCCTCACTAAGTTAGAGTAGACCGGACATAAAGAATTCACGTCGGGTGTCATCGTCTCCCGTTACCGGCTCGTTGCAGAGGAACAAGCTCAGGGCTCCCACTAACTCGGCGTAATGGTCGAGTTGTATTTGTATGCACTTAATATTTGTTTTTAATGCCAGTCGTATGATTTTTTTTATTACGTCACATTTATTGCCGGTCTGTGAAAATATCGTGTTGCACGAAACCGGTCCGTGGCACCCAGGGGGATGTTCGGAGTATAAAAGTACATTTCCTGTTTCAGAACTGAGAGCACTCCAATAGAATAAAGCTCATTTGAGTGTAAAGTAGAAGAAGAAATTTAAAAAAAAAAAACACCCCACGGGTCCATAAATCAGTCTCTCAGTCATCGTCTATGGAGCCGCTCCAGGCGTTATACATGATGTCATCACAAGATTCAGACTGGTTTCTGGCTTTGAGAGAGAGAGAGCAGCTCTTGTTCACAAAGACAGATTGAACTTTCCTAACCGATTTTAACTCTTAATGTAGGTTGGTGTTTCCCTTTAACGGTTTCTTTAACCGCCATTCGTTGTCAATTAGGTTGAAGAGATGTGGGACTTAGACTTTATCACTTGAACGTAATAGGCTGCAAGTCCCACACTCTTGTTGAGTGTTAAAGAATCGACGATTGCACTCATGGAAGGTCACTTTTAGACCAAAGTGAAACAGATTATGGTCGCTGTGCAGTGAGATCACTTCTGCAAGATAACGCAGCTCTTCTCTGAAATATGTCCACACAAGAAACCTAGAAAAAAAAGACATTAACACTGAAATGAAGGTCCCCGGAGCTGCCCTTTCAGCGCAGATGTTTGTTTTGGTTAAAAAATACTTTCAGTGCAAATATCAATTACGCCTTTCTGTTGGCAGAGCTGTAATTATGTGGAAATGCCAACTGGCAGCAAAATAGTCGGCGTAATCTGTGTGTGTGTGTTTAAAAGAACATCTTATTTCAGGCTTTTAAATGGTGCAGAGAAAGAGACAGAGGGGGAGAATGAAGACTTTGGTGTTGCCGAAAGATGTCCTCACCACCATGTATTAATTTAATGTTTTCACAGGCACACACTGTATCGCGCTGTGCGCTGACCAACACGAACACAATACGACCATAACAGAGTGGAGACTTACTTGGGGAACGCGTCGAAGCAATAGGTTTTCTTGGTGTCAGGAAAGGCCACTCGCATGCCGGACGTCAGAGGGGAGTGAAGCACCACGGCAGCGCACTCGTACCGGGACGCCAGGTCCACCGTGGGGACCGTCCCGATGCTCTGCCCGTACAGGATGATATTCTCCGGGCTGATGCCGTACCTGGTCACGACCAAAAAGACACAGAAAAATATATTAATAATTTGTGGAGGTTGTGCCTTGTAGCTAATGCAGCAGTGACCGATACAAACACGTCGCACGTGTGTGTTGTTGTTCATTGACTTTGGTCCCCAAAAAAAAGGAAAAAAAGGTGGCTACTATAAATATACAATGAAGAAAAAACGATTTCACCGTAGGTAGAGTATTAGGAAAACTACATTGTTTTAAATAAACCGGCTGAAATGAATAATGATCAAGAGTGACAGCTACACTCAGATGTGAATTCACCTAAACCAGCCCTTCATCAATGAGTCACGTCTTCCCAAGGCTACAGCCGCATTAAGGCAGCTCCACCTTCACTAATGAGACACTTTAATCACATCGTCCCCACCCGCCTTTCCTTCCTTCATATGCCCAGGTTAGTATATATTTATTTGTATTTTTTATTCCCATGACATTTAACCACTCTACTCTTTTCCTCTCAGCTCTGTCCTGATCACAACCTCAGCCACCTCGATCCACACCCATTTGCGTTTCTCACCCTTTATTTTTCTCTCTCCAAGAATGCAGTGATATTGTAATCCAACCATATACATGTAACATGGTTCGTTTTGCTCCAACTCTAAAACTACAGCTTATAATAAATCACCCCTTGAAAGGACGCATACGGCTCGATGTCGTAACCTACCGCGTGCGCAGGGCATGCCAGGCCGCGTCGATGTCTGCGTAGAGGTTCTTCTCAGAGGGCTTGCCAGTGCTGGCGCCGTAGCCTGAGTAGTCGTAGGAGAAGATGTTGCAGTTGATGCGAGTGCCGAGGCCGATGTAGAAACTGCTCATCTGGCCCAGGTCGACCGCGTTGCCGTGGGAGAAGAGCACCGTGAATCTGACATGGGGGGGGGGGCAGGAAAAAGACAGGTTAGTGGACGGGGCCCATAATAATCCCCGACAAGTACTTTACTTGTATTCGAAAAGTTGATAAGACGCTTAGCTGTCATTTTTACAGGACTGGAAACAAATAACATATTTAGTTGTAGCTTTGTTTGAGTGCATACGCCAAACCGCACGTAAAAAAAGAAAACACTGGAGAATCTACTGGACTTCACTTAAAAGCACAAAGAGCGACATGAAGGATTAACAACAACGTCACAAGAGACACAAACAAACTAAAAACTCAATCCAGTTTCTCACATTTCTCCGTCCACGAGTCCAACCTGGTAACTGGACATTGAATCAAACCATGAGCAGCGTGTTGTTAGGGTCCACATTGTGAGGTGATTTGGACCAACGTGCAGCAGCCTGGAGGATTGGTTTACCCCTCTTGACAAATGACTAACTTCTAGACATTTTGCACCACCTGAGCAGGAGGGTAGCACTCACTTTTTATTCATGAACGCATGTTGTGCTCTCTTGAGAAATCGGATACTTTTTCGCCACACTGACTGTTTTTTGGTAATCCTCCCTCTTCTTTAAGAACCCATATGGCCCGTGCCCTTTCCACTCGGAATGCGGCATAACAATGAAATATCAGGTCTAGTTTGGATTCATCCGCATGTAATACAAGATAAGATATGTATACAAGACACACAGACTGTAACACTAACCTGTGCATGTCTTTTTAATTGATTTAGTAAATTAATCAGCAGCAGCCCCACAACGACATAAATATAACTGAAGTTAAAATACTTTTACAGTACATCATACCATATAACTTCTGCTACTAAATGATATGAACACGTCTCGTGAAAACGATCACTGGCAATAAAATCAACGGCACAAATATAAAAAAGGAAAGAAAGCCAGATTGCTGAACATGTTTAGTCTTGACTCACTGAATACTAATGTCTTGTTACCGAGTGTGACATATCTTTTTTTTAATTAGGATTATTCTCATGAAGCAGAATTAGTGTCCCAGTGTATTTTCTGCAGTGTATGAGCTTGACACCAGCAGACAGGAAGTAAACATGGACCCATTGAACATGTGAGGGTGAATTTACTCAGCCTGACAGTATGATGAAAAATTGAGTTTTTTTAACATTAAAGCATGCAAACATGTTCTAGTAGAAAACCAAAGTACTGGCATGAATCTGGATATGAGCAAAATATGTATCCTCTCAAATAAATGGCAGTGATCCATGGAAAAGCAGGAGCAGACAATCGTTTGTCAGCTGAGTCAACAGGAGACAAGTAGAGGAAGTAGACCTGTGTGTGAGTGAAAGAAGATTGACGAGGAAGGCGGGTGTGGAAACACTTCTAAAAGGATGTGTAACACACACACACAGTCATAAAAAAACAAAAAAAGAAGGGAACGCAAACTGTCGCCTGTTACACAAAACAATTACCGGTTCCACACGGACACGCGAGGACGGTAAACCTTTCAAACAACCCACCTGGCGTTGGGAACACAGCGAATGTACATGCAGCCGACTTGGTTGCCCCGGCTGGATCGCGTGAGGAACACCTCCGTCGTGTCCAGCTCTCTCTGAGAGTACTGAAACTCTGCTCGCTCCGTCAGGTGGAGCTTCCATCTGCCCTCCACAGACGCGGAGGCCCCTGCGCTCCCAGCAACCGATGCACCGCTCCGCCCCTGCAGACTGGACATCCCCGTTGTTCCTGCTGCTGCTGCTGCCGGCGTTGCTGTTGCTGTTGTAGTCGTTGCTGCTGCTGCTGCTGGAGGTTCAGGCTCTGTGTCTGGAAGGAAGGCGTACGTGGGCTCAGGGGGTAGGAAGGCGAGCTTGGCCGCGATGCGGCCGGGACATGGCGGGCAGCAGAAAAGGCAGCAGAGCTCGCTGAGAGAGAGGCCATTCATCCTTCACTGTGCGGGAGGAAGACAAGAAGATCACTGTGCTAATGAGTCCCAGTGTTGACACAATGAGATACTTATTACAAAGTAATGTAGAAGGCATTCTGTAGTGTGGCCACAATGATGACGACAAGGTTCTACGACAGCTAGTTTGTAACATGTTAAGATTATAAGCAATTAGATATGTAGCATGTCATAATTGTTGCCTGAATATGGATGAAATATTCATCAATTTGATGATTTATCAAGTGGTAGTAATTTTTTTTACATGTATGCAACAATAGGTTAAACTCTTACAGTGGGCTCTTTAAAGTGCTTTTTTATGTTTGAAAAACAGTCCAAGATCGGAAAACATTTCGTTAACTGTCACATAATACAAAGAAACGCAGCAAACCCTCACAACTGAGAGGATGGCACAGATTCATGTTAATCTTTCTTTGAGAAATGACATGAACAAGTAATCAATTATCAAATCAATAAGTGCTGATTTTGTATTTGCCAACTAACAATTGATGATGTTTCGGATGTTGGGTAGTAAATAAGCAAGTGATATCTCTCTGGTGAACCATATGATTCAACCTCTTTTGAGCAAAAGGAGAAGACATTTCTAAAAAAAGAAACCTTGAACGCACCACCATATGACATCACCACAAACCCGCCACACACACATGGAGGACAATAACAGCGCACCTACCTGCTGAGCTTGAGTCGCTTAGTCGAAGTTAAAGTAAAAAAAAAAAAAAGTTGTGTCGAAAGTAAAGTTAAAAAAAACTTTTTAAAAAACGGAGGAAGACTTCCTCCGCTTCGGTGAACTTCAAAACGCAGGATACCGCTTGTTAAGTGCCCAGTCAGCAGAAGGAGGAACAAAGTAGTGGAGCCGAACGGCTGACAGGAAGTGTTATTTACAAAGTGTCTGCTGTGTTGTCTGAGTGGCGACTGAAGTCCAGATCACATCCATTTTGTCCACTTGTTGAGACGCAACGTTCCGTTTCCCTAAAATATGCCCCGAGTGTTTTCAAGAAAAACTACACGCTTCTGTACTCGTCTTTTGACACGAACTCAATTATCGTCGGTTTCCACCCCCCAACAATTACAAACCCTCCGCGCAATACCCTCACGTGCGAGTGAGTGACGTCTCGAGAGCAACGACGGGTCAGCTCTGAGCGGAGAGAGGAGCCGTTTGTCTGCACGAACCAGCTAACGCTACGATGGCTTAAGCTAGCAAGAAGACATAAACACGGCTACTCAGTTAAAAACAAAAAGCGCGCTCGCGGACATCCGGAATAAAAAACGGCCTCAATACCGCAGTTACCGACGTGTTCACGTTGCACCGGTCAATCCAGGCTGGACGGTGCTCGATTTACGGATGGCGTCTTGTCATTTAAATTAATCCATGTAACCTACGTGCGGTGTTTTCCTTCTTCTCCGCCGTTTCACCGCATCCGGAAGCGACAGCTGACAGGATGTGACGTCAGGAGTCTCCACTGGACAATTAAGGGAAACTCGTTATCAAGCGTGGGTGACGATGCTCTAAAGATAATGACATATTTTAACTTAATTGTTCATTTTGCACCATTGAAGAAAAAAAAGAATTAAAAAAAGGGTAAATAGCACGAGTGTCCATTGTTACTGCAGTGCTTATGAATCATCACAATAATTGGTATTGGTAACAGAAATGATTAATGGGACTTTATTACAATGAATGTATTTGTTTTTAACAAAGAACAAGACATAGTATTATGTATCTTTGTGTAGGAAAACGTGATAATACAATACCTGCCACACACACATCCCTGTACTTCTATGTTTGTGAGGACACTCGTTGACATAATGCATTCCCTAAACCCTTACAACTAAAGGCCTAACCCCAAACCTAACTCTAACTTAAACCTTATTCTAACCTGAACATTAAAACAAAGTCTTAACCCTCAAACAAGCCTTCGAAGAAGTGAGGACCGGTCAAATGTTCTCAATTTCCAAAAATGTCCTCACTCTCGGATCTAAAACTACAAGTGGTCCTCACAAAGATAGATGTACAAGTACACACACAAACACGGGGGACTTTTCCTGCCAGTTTCTAAGCAAGAGGCTATGCTAGAACAAAAACAAACAAACACCGTTACTACCTATTACAGAGAACGGTAAATGTCAGCTTTTGAACTTTAATTGATGTAGCTCACCTGTGGTCATAAGTAATGGGCCACCTTGTTACAGGCCCTGCACAGTGCACACTCCAACACAGGTGTTTTCTGTTATTCTGGCTGATTAGAATTATTTTCAAGTTCATCATCATCATCAGTCTTTAGTTACACTGATGATCAGGCAAAGACATACTTTGTCAAAACATTAGTATTACTATAACTATGTGTTCCAGCTCTCACATCTCTCCAGATCTTGACACAATTTGGGTTTTATTCGCCCAGGTTCGGAGTTATGTCTTGGGGACGTCTGCCTCCATCCACCCCACCACAAATTGAATATGTGGTTCTCACAGCATTAAAAATTCAAGCTGTTAATATTTTTTCCCCAATGTCTTACTTTTCCTACACTTGCACACTGCATTCAATCACTCTTGTACGGTGAATTGGGAGGACAAGCAATTGGCATGTTCAGGTGTAAAAAAAATATGCAATTAAATGATTCTGTGTTTTCTGATCCTGTCAGGTCACGAAATCATGGCGACAGAAATATTTATTCAGTACAGTTAAATCGCTTTGTGGCAACTTCCCTTGCAGCATGCACCGAAGCTGAACATTAGATGCTATTGTACCATTTGTACCTATAGTTTTTGCTTTGTATTTGAAAACAATATACAAGTACAATGCATTTGGGGCCACAGCATGTGCACGTACTGGAGCAGCAAAGAAGTCATGAATGCTTTTAACTTCATACCACTAGATGTATACATTGTATTTATAGAACTTTTAGGGATACGTGTTTATTTTCAAGAAAACTTGAACATTAAAATAAATAAATACAAAAGACAAGTGTAATTTAAAATAAACTTTGTGAATTTATTGTTTTGTACTTACTCTTACACATCATACAATCCTAAATCTTCAAAGAAAACAAAATAAAAAGATATCTGGTGGTGTTTCTGGGGGACTGGAGTGCCAAGCTCATCTCGAAAAGACAGATTGAATCAAGTCGCCATGATTTGTCGTTTCTTCCGCAGTGAAACTGGATTTCAACTCGTCACGACTGACAGGTTTATCATTATTATCAATCAAAACCCTCGCACGATGAAGGCATGGATTATGAAAGGTTGTGCTAAAGACGGGATTGAAGACATCAAAACTCTATCGAAGCAACAGAACAGAGGGAAGGGCAATGTATGCATGTCCTGATGATATCTCGGTTATTTAGGTATGGTTGCCCTGATTGCTGGTGCCAAGTCGTCATCACAAAGAGTCAGTGATCCAACCGTCTGAAGTCACGTATAAGAAAATTGGGCCAACACCCAAAAAACATAGACAATATCAGGGCCAAGTAGTTTGATAAATGACATTAAAGCTGATTATGTGAATTATGGTGGTTTACATTCAAACTGCCCACGTTTATTAAGAAAATAAAGGGGTGGAGGTTCGATATGAGCAGTCAATAGAAAAACAAGTGTAAACCGTGAAATCCTCACAATTTCCACAGCTGAACAATCATCCCAAGCTTTTTTTACTCTGAAAAGACTTTCAATCAGTAAAACTGAGCATTTTGTAGGTGACAATATTTCGCAATGGTCGTCCACCCCGCCAGCAAGCTTTAATATTCAGAATATATATATATATATATATATATATATATATATATATATATATATATATATATATAGATGCACCTCAGGGAATATCAAACTACAGAGTTTCAACCACCCCCCCGACTATGACAATATTTAAACTCCTTCTGAATTTAATGTTTCCACCAGTGGTAATTAAATGAGTCGAGGGCTTTAGAAGAACAACTTATCCTGGGTAAACAGTCTCGGTGTTGGCACGCCAAGTCACAAAGCCATTTATACGTCCATCACCCACACTAGGACTTAAACAGGAATTATGACCCAATAAAAAGGAGCCAGAACTAAACCCAACCAGGTCCAACATGATATTCTGTGCATACAAGGAGAAGAGTCATTCAAGTCCAATACATTCTGCACTGGCGTTTTCTTTTTTTTTAAATATACACTCTGCGAATTCCTTGAAACTTTTCTACAGCTCTTTCATAAATACTTAATGATGAAGAGCTCGCATCGTTTACAGAGAAAGCTTTTGATAATGAAAAGATGAAACGCATCTCACACGGGGGCCTTTTTAACTTATTATCGCTGCGCCATGAATAGACTTCAGTAAACGGGTTAAAAGCATGTGCCGAGGTTAATAAAGCTTACGGGGCAGTTATTGCAGAAAAGAAGCCACATGCCCCCCCGTAGGAGGTACTCATGGAAGAGCCAGATACTGAATATACTTCGGACATTACATGGGCAGATGATGTGATTAATAACGTGGAAATAAAATGGGGGACAAGATGAAAACGGGGGAAAAAAAAGATCAGTGCCATTTGTAGCGAATTCTTTTTTTGGGGTGGGGTTATGAAAAGCACTTTTATACACAGTACTATTCTCCACCTTAGTCACCCACCTTTATTACCTGCCAAAAATCTACATTAAGATTATACTATATGAATAGGAGCCATACGGTATTTACATTTGGAGAAAAACTAAAAACGGTAGAGCCCTGTTAACTTAACCTCACGGTTCCAGCCATGCATTGTGCTACTGCTGTGTGGCTTTTTTAAAAAAAAATATATATTTTTAATATATTCCAGCTTCATTTCAGTGTGAAGAGTCACCGAGACCCCGGTCAGTTTTCATTCAGCACGTGTCAGTAGTCTGCTGGTGGTCAGAGAAACAAGGAGCGTCGCTCGTGGAACCGAAAAGGGGGCATTCACAGAGAACACGCGATAAACGGAACGTCCCAGTCGATCAGGTTCTTCTGCGCGGATCCAACGTGAACGCCAAATGACCCGGACGCTGAACAAAACTGAGCCGGCGTGCCACGTCGTTTTGTGCTCTGCAGTTGACACAATGCGCTGTGCTTGGTTTCCAAATCCAAAACGCCGGACATTTTACTGCACAATTGTGACCGTTAACGGCTTAACTGGACTCTACTCCATCATGTCAAAGCGTGTGAATTTTTTTTATTTATTCAATGGTTATATAATCAAGATGGAATTACTTAAATATAAATGAAAAGGTTAAGTGCAAATCTAAATGATTTGCTGACACATGCTGCCAATCCTCCAGCACAGACCAACCAAACGATAAAAAATAAATAGAATGCAATCACACAATTCAAGCTAACTACAATATATTAATATAGATCTTCTGATGTCATACGCTCATTAAAACAGGAAAAAAGAAAAGAAAAAAGGAAAAGAAACAGAATTCAATCACTCACTTAAGTCAAGGTTCTCAAGTTTCCCCTATCCTTGCCCTCCCCCCTCCAACAACTGTTCATGCACCCAATATCAGTATGATAAGTAAATATATCAAAGAGAAACGGTTCTGGAAAATGCTAAGACGTGGGAGTTCAAAATATGGTGACCCATAGAGAAAACGTAAGAGGATATGGAAGGGGAAGAAAGTATGCCGATTTGACAATAGCTGACATCATTTTTAGTCTGGGGACGGGGGGGGGGGTAATTAAATATATGTGAATATATATGTGCGTGTATATGTATATATATATATATATATATATATATATATACACACACAAACACACACACATATATATATTCCAAAGCCCTTAAAAGGTCTTGCTGATAGATGAAATCTCCCAGGTAGGTTTTTTTACTTGTTTGACCTTCTTAATTGACCTCGGTGTCATTAGTCAGGCTGTGACACATTCCTCAGCTTACCTCTGTCTCACTACAACTGCCTCACAGGGATTGTATAAAAATAAAACCACACGATCCCCCGAGTTGAGAAACAAAAAAAATCAAATGCCTCCCCTCCCCACAGCAACACTAATGTCCACCAGGCCCCTCCGGCGCTCTCCCTGACTCTCAAGTAAATGTGCACACACTGACTTTCGTACAAACACACGCACACACAGACACACACACACACACACACACACACACACACACAAACGCTCATGTTCACCCGCAGTTAATATTGGAGAGAGAGGGAGATGCTAGTAAGGGAAGCGTCTGGACAGTGGCTGCCACCCCACCCCGCCCCGCCCGGCTTAGTCTACCATGAACAAATCAAGCCACGATATCAGGTGTTTTCATCCAAGATCAAACATTGTTCAATTTCAAAAAGTCAGAGACTTTTTTTTTTGTGTGTTTGCACTCAGTCCTCATAACTTCTGAATTTTCTCCGCCACCACGATGGGGTTCTCCTTGCGTATGCGGGCAGCGGCTGCACTCCGGTAGTCGTAGGGACAGTCGTGTTTGTCAGAGTAACGGTGAATGGCACAGAACAGGTTCCCGCAGCGACAGTCAAAACCTCCGGTAGAGAGAAAAGAACACGGTCAGTACAATACATATAGACATCATTACACATTGAAGGAAGTTAACATGCACACCGACGCTCGCATACAGGACGGGTATTGCTGCATTGACCTCTACGGGTTGAAAGGTTGTCAGATCTGTTGCTCAACACCCAGAACCACAGTCTTTTACATATTGTATAACAAGAAGCCTCTTCAACGCAGATCAAAACAGGACATGACTAAAGGCCATACGTATTCGACCAGACCATGAGAGTTCATGCTAATATCAGGTTGCATTTTGCCCACTTTTTTTTTGGGGTGAGGCATTAGGCAAAAAAATGCAAATTCTACTATTCAACATTAAATAGGACTGGAGCCTCCTTTGAGGTAATCCAGTTCGACAGAAAGGTGGAGGCCAGCAGTACACTGTGAAATGCACCACTGACCTGCAGTATGTTGCTCTCTGTGCAGTGTTTTGGTTGTGGAAAAAAAATAACATTACACAAACCATGGACTGGGAGTTGGATGTCAGGGAGCTTAAGGCTTTTAGAGTCAATTTTAGCTAGAATAAATATGACTAAATAATAGGTTTAGGCTCAGCTAAGACGCCGCAAATATTCCCAAAACTCCCCAACTGTTATCTATTGCGATTGTCAGACTCTGAATGGCAGGAAGCCGTAACACCAGAAGTAACATGAGACTCAGTCGAAACCTCGTCCTTACCAGTAAGGCCCACTTTCTTCCGGCAAGAAAAGCAGCGGTTCTTTTTCTTGTTTTTATCTGGAGTTTGGTCATTATCAGACAAAGCCTGTGCTGCTTCCTCCACGGGTTCTGATGAAAAGAAAACACACACAGACAAAAAAACAAAAATACACATGGGTGACAAAACAATCCATGCATTGTATGTTCACATACAAGCTTCCATGCAAGGATACCTACATGTTTAAATAAACTACTAAAACTAACACATTTTAGAAATCGAGTATGACTGAGACGGCATAAAATATCTTTATATTTATTCTGTTTCTCTTTCAGAGCCAATTACAGCCACCAAACCATCGCCACGATCACTCGCTCCCCGTTTACACATTTGGAGGATGGATTTGCGATACTAAGGGCCATCCCAATCCACTCGGTTTGACAATAAAAACCTCCATCCTCTGCACAGGTGCCGAATTTAAAACTCCCAATTATCCCAGAAACTACCACAGGCAAAAATTTGAGAAAAATCAGATACCTTGAAGTTTCATCTTACATTCACCATAAAGTATAATATTATGATTTAAAAAAAATAAAAAAAAACTTTTTCTGTACACTATTATTTCAAGGTGAGATTAGAGTATGGAGGAAAGTTTAATTAAAAAACACCATCCTCAGAGTGTATGTTTCTATTGTTTTGGAGATCTTTATGGTAGAGGGCAGCCAGTGCATCCTACCGTTAATAAGTGTGTGCCCTCCGCAGCTGTGAGTGTGACTCACTTCATGCAAATAGCGGGTAGGGGGTGATTTGCAAAAGGACCACCGATGTTTACCTGAGCTGTTGGAAGTACCCTCTTCCTCTCCATCCTCAGCCTCCGCTCGATCAGAGTCTACGGCGCCCGACTCCTGCGAGATGCTCATAGCTGTCATCTGTTGAGTTACTGGGCTGGGAGAGCTGGGACTGTCACCACGGCAACACACAAATAAATACATTTGAGCCATACAGGAAATATTGCCCAATTCATTTTTGTAGCAAATGTACGGCTGAAAGATTGGTGTATATTTTGTTAGTGATAACGTCTTTACTTCACAGATAACCGTGATGCTCCTGTTGCCATCGTGAATGACTTACAAACCATCTATGTGAAAATGGAGTGAACACAATCCAAACAATTAAGTAGGGATTTCCCACCACAGAAACAATATTGCTATTCCAACTATCTGATTCTCTTCCTCCAAGATCTACCCTGCTCTATTGTTCTTGTTTTTAAGGTTTCTTTCCAGCACAACATCCAACAGAAACATCTTTAACTATTAAAACAGCCTCACATAACTCCCATGACATCATCATCATCACCATCAAATACTTCTCTCACGCATCACATAATATGTATTTTTTGAAAATGGCAAAAACAACACAAAGAAAGTACTGGTCAGTTCTACCCAATGACTAGCCCTCCACTATATATAAATACATAAATAAATAACATTTTACGCAGGTAAGGTGTAGCAAAACCTACTTATTGACGAACTCGTAGTTTTGTTTAAAAAAACAACTATATATATATATATATATATATATATATATATATATATATATATATATATACACACACATACACCTCACATAATTGCTATGGTTTACTGTGTGGAGACTGAACAACAATGCAAAGCAGAGATACTCAGTCACCAAGAAATAAAGACAAAATAAGTCCAGAGAAGCCACTGAGAGACAAAGCACTTAATTAAAATGTTAAATGTATCCCAAACATAAAATAAACAGTACCAGTCAGTTCTGACCTGGCATTAGGCTGAGAGCACCAATATGTCAGATTTGGAGCACAATGTTGTGTATTACCTCTTAAAAGTGGCTGAAATGGTGGTGTTAACTAGCAAAGAGTTATCAAAAGTCATCAGGCGAAGATAAAAATGTTTGTATCTTTAACAGTAAGATGTGAATATAAATATAGCTTACCATCTCTGATTTCTGCAGAGGCAAACTGTTGCGCTTGCACTAATTGAAGTGACTAATGACAACACATTAGAATACAATGTGCTGGAGCTAGTGATGAACTGATCTACTTTGTCATTTTGTAAATTAAAAACAGTCATTTTAACAATATAATCTAAAAGTTCAGAGAACAACGTTTCCCAATTATTTTCATACAATTACTCAATTTGTCCAATCTGCTTCTTAAAAACACTTCACAGTGACCACAGTATGTTGTGTTGATAAATTGAATTGGTCATCGAGATGAAAGATGAACACTAATTCCCATTGATTCATTGTTTGAGGGCTCCTTCTCATCCGCCCGTCGACATACCTGGCCGTTTGCTCCTCAGGTGGGGTTCCTGCCACCTCTGTACTGGGCTCCGAGGTCGTACTCTCCACAGTCACACCAGCCGACCCTGGTGAACCTGCTGGGGATGTAGCAGCTGTGTGGGGACAGAACAGTCTGATAGCACCAAGCACCCAAAACCTGTTGTTTTAGCTCTGGGACATGAATGACTTTCTATTTGTTTCTAAGTATCCTAACATATACATATATATATATATATATGCGAGTCATCGCCCGCTACGATCAGATGTGTTATGAGTTCATGCTTTCTGATGCCATAGTGTAGGCAGCTTCTGCTACCTCTGTTCTCAAACCCCTTTCATGTGCCCCCCCCCCCCAAATGAATGTATGTTTTTGGAGTGCCCCCCATTCCAAGTTCCTCTCTTTCCCACCTAACGATATCTTGCACCAAACTGGTTCTATGGCTCTCCCATCGCCATACCTTTTTCTCCCGGGGGGCTGGATCGCCCCCCTCCCTGTTGTCTTTGCAGGTGTTCCTTGTAGCAGACCGAGCACATGCCGTTGGTGCGGGGGTTACCATAGAAACCGCATCCCATAGCGCAAAGCATTGGCACCTGCGTCTGATTGGTCTCCTGAGCCATGCTCTGACAGAGGTGGGGGTAAGGGGAATGGGGAGAGGATATTCCTGAAAATGGGGTTGCAGAAGTTAGTCAAAATGATTAGATTTTTATTTATCATCATTTATCTATTTTCTTACATGGTTATTCCGATTAGTATTGATGAGCTAAAAGAGTGTGGAGACTGGCATTGGAGCATGAGAGTGGAGTTGGATACAATGAGTTACTTAGTGGGCTCAGGGGTGATGACCTACTAATAGTGGCTGGAATGAAACAGGTTCATACCTGAAATCAACCAAAATGAGGTCCAACTCCAGTTCAGGACTTTGTCACACTTAACTGAGAATTTAGTATAAAGTATGTGTCTAAATTAAAGACCAAATCAATCGCATACATGATGGGGAGGGAAATACACACACTACACACCTAACGGTTAACGTGGAGCTGCTCCAGCAAACAGCAGGGCGACACAAGCAGGAGTTTTTTTGTTGAAAAAGTGACACACTATGGAATTGTCCCACAAACTAGCTGGAGAGCCGAGCACATGAATGAAAACAAACGGCACAAAGAGACGTGCTGAGTTTCAGTGCAAGGGGCAAGTTATGGGTCTGCGAGAACACGAGCAAGCTCAGCGAGTTTACGCTCCCCTTCCGCCGCACGGAGAGATGTTTTTGATCGGGACAAAGTTAACACAAAAGAAGAAGAAGAAGAAGAAGAAGCTCAAGCTAAATAAATAGACATGTCTTGAACGAACCCCTTCACCAGTAAGCGATGACCTGGCAAACGAAGCTCCCGGTGAAGCCGAAACTACTTCCAGCCGACTGCCCCCCCCCCTCTCCCTCTCCCCTCTCCCTAAGTCTGAGTTTTGTCCGCAGCAGAAAACAATCGGCGTCCTGTGCTCGAAGCAAAACACTGAAACGTTAGCAAACAGCCTCGCCGGACGGGTTTGGTCTCGTCTTGACTGGATACCGCCGCGGAGAGAGCGAGAAGGGCGAAACTCGCTCGGTAGCCTCCGGTCGCGATGACGAGCGAGACGATGAAAAGAAGTGCAGCGCCCTTGGCGACGGACTGTCAACAAATCGGGTGTTTTTAAATCGAATAAACGCTCGCGTTAGCCGGCTAGCGTTAGCCGAAGCGCTAGCATAAACCAGCCCCCCTAAAAGCAGTGCGCTCCACCCCCCCTCCCGACAGCGTCCGAGCTGGTTTAAAGTCCGTTTCGTCACAGCAGGGGGTCTCCCGTGGCGGTCTGGGAGGAAGACAGTACCTGATATTTGAGGTACCGGGGGCTGCCGACGACCTTGGGCGTCAGATTTGTACAAGTTGTGTCCCCAGCAGAGCGCGCGGCCTCTTACCCAGCGCTAGCTCCCGACATTCGAAACAACGACCATGACGTCATCCTCAGCATCGATTCAGCCTTCGTTTGGCTGGGACAACATGGCAAAGTCCACTAGCCCACCCCCCCAAAAAATAATACACAACAACAAAAGCACTCAGGAATAACACTTTTAATAAATGCATTCAATACCAATACATCAATACTGTGCTGGGGCGACATTTTATTGACATGTCATAGCTCATTGAGTTTATCAGCTGCTTCCAGAAACCGGTCAAGGTGAAGGCACAAAATACTGAAATTAAAACTGCATATCTAAAAACAGACGAATACACCGTTCCCTCTACATCTGAGATTACGTTTAATGCGTCTAGCGGTTTTATCCACTCAAAAGGAAATATTGAGCATTGGGTTTGTTCTAGGAAGGATTGGACTTCTTTTTAGGCACCGATAAAAGACTTTGGCACATGCATAGATTGAGTTTCAAAAGATGTAAACAATACTTTAGTCTTTTAGGATGTATAATAAAGTGAACAGATGTGCAAATGTTCTATGGCCACCTCCCTCGGAGCTTTCAGTTAAATAAACATCTACAATCACAAATATAGTGTCATTAACTTATGGAGAAAAAAAAGTTGCGGCCACTTTCATTAAAACAAGCAGATATGTTTTGTTTTTTTAACGGCCCATCTACAGTACACACCAGTCTTCTGCCACCCACATGGAAAAAAACACAACAAAGAATTGCAAGTCTAGTTGTGTGGTCCGCTCTGCTCCATCGCCCCTCCGCCCTTCTCAGTGATCTGAGGGGCAAAAGGTCCCACCAGCCAGTTGAGTGGTGTGTTGTTCAGGAGATACTCCATGACACCATCCAGAGAAAGTCGAACCTGGGAACAAGCACATACCAGTATCACAACATTACCTAACCTTAATCAAAACAACGTTACCCTATAAATATGCTCAGCTTATTGTGGGTAGGAAATACCAAGGTTATAGGTGTACATAAGCTTGACTGTCCTAGTTTCATAAATGCATATGAATGAGCAGACACCCCTGTTTGTTTTTGTGAAGTATGCAGGGGTTTCCTGTTCAATAAGTCTCTGAGTTAATTATTCAAGCAGCATTATAAAAAAGGTAATGGGAAGGACTAACTGTGAAGTGATTGCACTGAAAAACAAGAGAAAAAAAAAGAAACTTCACGCACTACACTATCTTTAGCTATGCTGATGCAGCAAAACAAAAACACTGCAGTAAAGGCAATGTGATGCAATTATTACTTGGGTCAGGTGGCGGCGGCTCTGCTCCAGAAGGAGGGGTGTGATGGTGCTGGTGGTCCCCAGAGAGGAGTGCAATTCTTCAGCTGATCGCCTTGCGCTGGTAAGCTGGTCCTGGACTGCACCTGGCAGACCCTGAGCACTTGACACCACATTGGAGCACGCGGATCTCAGCTGGTCACTCAGACCGTGCACCATGGAGAGGACACGCCATTCCAGCTGCTGTGAACAGGAGTGGAAATAAAAACGGAGATACTTTATTTGCATATTAATTAATAAAGCTGTAACGTATCAATTCTGACCAATTCCCTTCCATTCTTTAGGCCAAGGTAATCCCATCCCCAATCCTGCTGATGACACAATGTACCATCACTCCTATTTCACATAAATCTGTGGAGGCATTACAACACATTGTCAGCCACTTAAATAGTCTCATTTATTGATGACTTTATTGATTTGTTCTCATCACTGTCATGCTCTTAGATTTCTTTCATTTGTATTCTGTGGTATTCCAAGAGACTGTGGGGGTATACATGCTGCCGATGTACAGTGAAGTATACACTCTAAATGCTGTCAAATATAATATGGTTAGAAACCATCAACTCTCCAAATGCTTCAGCCCTGACCTCAGCCTCATCTTTAGTCCCATCCGGCTCTGACTGAGTCTGAGTGTGTCCGGCTCCAGCCTGCTTCTGCTTCCACTCCGTCCAGCGCTGCAGAAGCTGCTCCGAGGCGCCTCCGATCTGGTTACCGGCAGTACCAAGGCCGGTACGGGCCCTTTCCAGCAGGTCCAGAGTACTGGTAATCTGAGCCACTGTCGTGTAGGTGGCATCTCTGGCATTGCCAGCACGAACCAGCGACTGCTCCAGGGCTCGCTCCTGGACTTTGGCGGAGAGTTTCCCCAAGCGGACAAAGTAGCTGGGGCTCGATGGGGCAGCCACCTCACTGCTGGCAGGTTCAGCCACAGCAGCTGAGAGAGAATAGTTTTTTTTTTTTTTTTTTTTACATACATACATACATACATACATACGAGATGTTTTATGTATAGAAATGTAAAATAACATTCAATATTTAGGTGTGAGCACAAGGGTGCGATCATAGAACTGCATATTATACTGCATTTTAATTTAGGGAGAAAGGAAAAATATCATGCGATATCAGGTTTTGTGACACTATATCGATTCTTAAAAACACTTCATGTCAACAATAAATAAATAAAAAAAGTGGTGCTATGATGCTGGATGTTACAGGGACTGTTATAAACGATTTCCGAAAATATATATATTTTTCCTTTTACTCCGATTTTATGCATATGGTGTTGAGTTTGTTATACTGTGAGAGTTTTCTTAAAATTAAATTTAGAAAAACCGCAAAACATCACCTTGCCTACATTACAGCAATATAGCTGCCAGACATGTTTTGAGTGACGGATAGAGGCTCCCTCCCACTGTGCTAACTGGTGCATCTGTTAAGAGTCGGGCGACGTGACTGACGGGGGTTAAAGCGCTTCTCGATGCTCAAGAGAGACCAAAAGAACTGAGAGCCACCTAAAAAACCAAGCATCCGTCTGTGGAAGCGAAGGGATATGCAGAAAGATTCGGTCTCCCCGTGCCTCTGTTAAAAGCCACAGTAACCACTGAGCAAATCCAAAATCCCCAGAGTACTGCCATTACAGGTACTTTTCTGCTGCCGCTCATAGCTGTTGCACTTGCATCATTCTCATATACATAATCAGAGAAGGGAATTGCCTCTCGAGTATTGCCACTACGTTGGAGTGTGGCAGGTTGTCGTGACATCACAGTAGCAGGTGTCAAAGCTGTGAGTGTTGGAAATTGTAGGGGCTTTATGGGCCAAGCGAACAGAGGGGAAGTTCACTGGAATGACCCGCCTCCATCTCTATGAATAGCATCAACCACTCATGTGTGTCAGATCCAGTCACAGTGGGAGAATATAACACTTTTGTCACGACCACCCCCATCACTTTGTCTTGGCTTCATAATGTTAATAGTTTTGGACAGTCTCATCAAATTTGCCGTTTGATCAATAGATCAGTGACACAGTGTCGGCTACGGACTCATAGTAAATGGAAAATAGTGCAAATGCCATAATTCACACATATTAATTCTGGAATAAATTAAGTTTCAGTGAATGCCAGCTACAATATATGAAATTAAACTTTGAGTCATGTAAGGGATGGAAAGGCTAATCGTTGAGCTTACACTTGAAAATGTTCCACTTTAAAGCAAAACTGAAGCATTATTCATTCTCAACTGAAAGTAGATGTACTTTCTCATATGCCAATGTGGAACTAATTGATCAAATATATCCTTTTATTTAACTGCAAATGTTAAAAAAAAGGGCAGATAGTAGATCTTGACTGGCAATTTAAGGAGTGAAGAGAAAGTAATCGCTTTTGTTTTTTAATGAAATATATTAAAAGACACATTCTGTGACCCAAATGTAAAAGAAGGCCCCATCACCGACATTCTAAATGTAGGGTTGGAATCATTCCCACTGAGTGACAGGCCACAAAACCAAATTTAAAAGTGCTTTGTTACCATTAAAGTTTTGAGACATTAGCATAATTTATAAAGCACTTATCGTACTGACATTTGTTTGTTTATATTTACAATCATTCGAGATAAAAAAAATAAAAATGTTCCGCTTGTTGTCCCATAATTAACTAATTCCAGCTGCAGCCTTGTTTCTGCTTTATTTGAGCCAACTGTCAAAACACACCGTCTGTACTTCAGTGTTGGGTTCATCACCTCCCATGTTGTTGTTGTTGTTGTTGTTTTTTTTTTTAGTGGCCCAATTATGCTTTCCACATCTCATATAGCTACTGACCCAGTTCCTTCTCAGTGAGTGGCAGGTTCTGGTCCACCCAGTCCTCGGATCGGCTCAGGGCCAGGCCCATCCCACTGCTGACCATCTGGCCCATCCTGGTGCCCATGGCGGTGAGGATACCTCCGCTGACCGCTGCCCGGGTCAGCTCCACACCACCCATCACAGCCCCCATCACAGCATCTTTGGCCCCCGCCACCGACTGGTACATCATACCTACTGTGTCCGACACCACCTGAGGAAGAGAGAGGCGATTATGAATCGTGCTCGGAGAGTGATTTATGCATTTTCTACATGGCTCTTATTGATGACAATTGACAACAGGGTAAGATGAGGACACCCCTGAGTATTTTATCCCACCTATACCTTAACAGGTAACAGTTACTGGTCACAAACGGATAGTGTAATAATTATGTTGCTATGGTTACCTGGAGTGTAAAGGCACAAATGCAGGCACTCGCCTATTTGGAGGTGAAAGTTCAACGCGAATGTGAAGATGCGACTTCGCCACTGGAAGTGAATGTTAATTGTGCGCTTGTGTGACCGCGCCCTCATCCAACTTGTAATACGACTAGATAATGACTGCAGCAACGTTAGAAGCGTCTACACGGATGTGTAAGTCGGGCTCTCACTCTGTAAAACGACCTCCTGTGATTAAGGGTAGCAGTTAGGACTGACAAATTAACGCATCTGTTTCGATTAATTAATCATAGAAATAATAACATGTCAAAGAACAACTCAAAATACACATATATTATTCAGTGATTAAGTCAATTACCAATGTTATGATAAGTAATGTAACAATTTTTGACAAATAACCCAACTGTCGCATCGTGCCACGCTGGGAGACAGTGTGGGTTTCTTCATTTCTAAAAGACAATAGAGCACTTATGTGCCACTGACACCATCGGAGTGAATTTATGAACGTGTCCCTATGACACTGAACGCCAGACAAATAAACCGTCAGTTTGGGTAAATAGTATGTTAAATAGCTTTCAAACCTTGTCTGCTGGTTGGTGAAGAATAGGCAGCGTTGCTTCCATCTTATCCAGTCCTTTCAAGGCGTACTCATTCACTGTAGCAACTGAAACAAGTATGAAACAGAAATTCACTAATTATTTTAAATGTTTTCAAACTCAAAAGAAACTCCTGCTACCTTGATCGGTAGGAGGTAATGCCTAAGTACCACAAGCAGTAATTGTTTCCTAGTTACAGTAGAGTAAGAATTGAAAGGCATTTTAAAGAGGAAAATGACAATTCTGTTCCAAGAAGAAGAACCCTATTTTAATCCTGTTGTAAGTGGATCTGACAGTTTCACATCTTTAATGTGAAAAAAACTCGCAATATTCCTTTAAAATGGTATGCCTTAATTGCAAATACATTACATCATATTTTGCACAAAGAGGAGAACTCACGCTGTGGTTCTATAATGCCCAAAAGCGGCTTTGACCCCGTGGTCGCGGCTGCTCCCAGGGTTCGGACCCCACTCTCCGCTACATCCATCACTCCCTTCAGCAAGGGCATGCAGTCTTTGGTGCTACTGTAGGCGCTGGAAACCACCTCGCACGCTGAACTGACCAGAGGCAAATGGCTCACTCGGGAAACAACATTCTAGGACGAAAAAAACAACAACCATTACTGTTATTGAAAAGACACTAAATAAATAAAGAAGTGAAATTCAGTGCAATGAGAGCCCTTTTCTGTACAGAGTTTACATTTTCTGGTCAGGATAATGATTGATTCCCTATAGCGGCTTATCGAGCATCAAATGAGTTCATAATATGCCTTGGTTTTGTAATACATGTCATTCTGGGTCAAGGTGCTCCTCACCTGCTGGTCTCCATTAGCAGGTTCTGCTGCTGCAGCTCCGGTCTCATTAGTCTTGCCGCTGTCTGCCATTATGACTGCTGGATTCAATCTCTGACATGGAATATAGAGTGTCAAAAAACAGAGATTGCTTGGTATGCATGATGAAATACATCCCTGATATTCTTTGTTTAAGTGGCCATCTTTGAGAGAAGTAATGTCTTATCAATTTGAAAATCAAATCGCTGGTCTGTCAAGAGGGTTGAAGAATGTGGGTAGAAAGGCAACTCAACCATGTTAAATTCATTTGTCAACGCTATGATGCAACGAGGATGAAACTGCACTTGCAAAATAGAAATGGTGCAGCAACGCAGACACTTCAAGTCAGCAGCTTGTCAAAGTTGAAAGTAACAACATGGATGATGATATATTTTAGAGTCAAGTTTGTTCTTGTTTTCTTCCCACGGCGATTAGCATCTTAAATTATATTAAAGTCCCTGATCATCTGTGCGACAAGGAAAACCTCAAACTCATGGACGTCTCGATGGCAACATCACAGTCACAAGACATATTGTCCCTTGGATTTAACTTAATATTCAACCTCTTATACGTGTATCCAGAAACCACACTGGTTTCCAAAGGTGACGATTGTGACGACGTAAACTAATTCTGGGGCTCCAGAAGTTAGTCTGATTTAAAACTATGGACTAGAGTCAAGAGAAGACCATGAATAATGGCCAACTGTGAAACAGCAGGCCACTGACGCTGGAGATTAATTGCTCACATTAGGGCGTGCGGGAAAAATTGACCTGCATGTCATTTACATCAAGTGAAAAATCTTAAGTGAAATATTGAGCAATACTGCAAGTCTACTATTGTAAAATATTGCTTTCAAATGAAATCTAGGCCAAACGAATTACTCAAGTGAAATATTGCTACCCTATTCCATTAATACCAAGTTATTGAGTTATTGCCCTAAATAGAAACTAAACCCAACACTAAATTGGGTCAGAAAAAAGGTAAAATAATGGAACTTCACACAAAATGGGTGACATGAGTGAAGGTCTCTTGTAGAAGTGGGTGATATGGATAAAAGCCTCTGTCATGGTATACTGTATGTAATCTAAGACTGCAACTAAGAATGTTAACGATTATTTTGTAGATTATTTTCTGGATTCATTAATTAAATAAAAGTCACAGTTTCCCAGAGGCCAAGGGAACTCTAATTGTTTACACATCTCAAGTAGAGCGGAAACAATTAAATCTGTAGGTCGATTTAATAGACTTTTTTTTTCCTCTTCTGCAATTAGTTTGATAATCAGTTTATTGTTAATGTAATTTCCAAGAAAAAATACCAATCATTCTCTGCTTCTCAAATCTTGAGGATTTTCTGCTTTTCTTTGCCTTGTGTGATAGAAAACTGAATATCTTTGAGTTTCAGATTGTTGGCAGAAAACAACAAAAAAACAAGCAACTTCAAGACATCGCCTTGGGTTCTGAGGAAAAAAAATATGAAAAAGTAAATTGTGGCTTTTCATTATTTTCTGACATGCCATTTGTCATCCAACGGAAAACATGATAGGTGTTGCTCCCAACATGTGGACGGCATCTGTTTGTGTGCTACCAGATGCCACAGGGAGACGTTAGGCGACTCCATCTGTATTCACTGAAACACAGGCTGTTAACCATCGTTGACCTGATGTTTAGGGGCACACAAATCAAAGAAAGACATGGCCTATGTGATCATATTGCTGGGCGCCATGAAGCAGTAGCACGTGGAGTGCAGCCGCACAGATGTTACGCGTTGCTAACATGCAGTAAACGCTGAGCTAGATTAGGCTCCACACCCACCTGAAAAGAAGGAAGTGTTGACGGAGAGACGAGCCTCATATTCCTTTTTTATTATAGTTGATTTTAACTATGTACTAGCTCTGTGGCACTCTGATATTCTTGAATGAAGAGTGCCTTACAAATAGAATGCATTATTATTATTATTGAAGACAAGCATGTCCAACAATGGATGACCTTTTTACAGAACCGCCGTCTCATCATTTCACAGATTATTTTAGATGTCAGGGTGAAGCAAATATTTTTTTATATTTACATGACCTGTGGTGTTCCAGACTGTGATTGCAAATTGCATTTTGTTGCAACAGCTTGGTTGAGCAACATATTTTTCTAAGAGGCAGTTGATGTCATCCTCATTGACAAATTACTGCCACTATTCTCCCTGATATCAAGTCAGAGATGAACCCGAGAATTCTCAGCGACACTGTTCATACGAGGAAGGCTGTTGCAACACAAACTAAGCCGTTTTAGACTTTCGGAAATAATCATCCCACTGACAAGTGACTCCAGAAAAGCACTCATTGCGTTATAAGATGTTTGTCACATCCTCACAATGTTGAGACACGTCATCCTCTTTTCAGATAAAAGAAAACTGCCACACTCCCTTTAGAGCCGAAACATTATGTGACCTTTGATATTAATAGACAAGGAAAATATTGAGACCTTTGGCACAGACAACAGTGTTACAGCTGACAAAAAAGAAAGCGCACTTCTGGTCTGTGGGGGCAGAGGTCTACATTTGCTCTTGAGCCGAGACACTATCGCTGTCCCCGATCTGACAGATTGAACATTTAGAAAGAAAGTCATTTTAATGTGGACAAAAAAACAGGAAGAGCTAGGAACGTCAAAAAGGTGGATTATAAATTTAAACGTTATCTGAAATAGTGTCGACCCAGATCAGTGACTTTAATTTGCATTGGCTGAAAATCATTTAGTGAGAGCTGAATCTGGAGCTCAGGTCTCAAGATCCTTCAAGGGGCAATACAATGATTACAGAGATGAGAAGCAAAAATAAAAAAAAAAGATAAAAAGAATCCATTGCACAATATTCTTGTGAAATATTGAGATTTATTTCTTCAGGCTTCTAAAAATACCTGAAATTAAACAACTTGAGAAGAAAAATAATAAAGAATGTGCTCACAGCTCAGCTAACACAATATTATATATAAAGCAGTCAACAAAATGCTCTTTCTTGGCATGAATTGGTATAATATCGAGTGTCTGAAGAGTCATACCATTGTGGAGAAGAAAAAAAAAAAACGATTGAACCGCAGCACTGTACACAATTCGGCTGAGAATGATTATTTCCAACCCTTTTTAGCTGCTTTTGAACACAACACCGTGTCATCTCCACAGGGCGCGCTCGCGCATTTGTTAGTGTTTGATGAACTTTAACCCAAATGAGAAACTATTGTATTGTTGTAAACTTCAGCAAACAACAAACCTTCTCTGCATCTGTTGCTCCTTTATTTATCATGACTTCTGGGCAGATAACACTTCTCCTCGACGTTAACGAGCAAAGTAAGTATTTAGTAGTGGTTTCAGCCCCCATGTTAACTAGCTAACTCAGTTAACTAAGTTAGCTAACGTTAGCTAACTAAGTTAGCTTAACAACACGTCTTCGAGAAGTTGAATTTAAAGACAAAACAAAGGTGTCAAATTAGCCACTGACCTCACTGGCAGCCTGCTGCTCCTCTGTCCTGTCGTGACCTGCAGTATAATGTGAGTCAATGAACCCGACCAGCCCACAACAAGGCCCCCTTTCTCTCGGGCTGAGCCGCCGCACGCAGTAACGTAACGGGCAGAAAGGCGGAGCTCTTGTCAACTTTGAACCAATTGAATCGCAAGCACGGACGTCCTAGTCCGCAGCTGTCACAATTTGGTGGCAATCAAATCATAAAATAAATGCCAAATAATCGGAATGAATACACAATTGCCGAACCCAGTTTATTTCAGGTTTTATGTTTTTATCCCTGCACTCACTCAGCTGAAGTTTGGACTTGGCCTTGCTGACGTGTTTCTCAAGATATTCTCTGAATTTATATTGTCTGACTCATTCATAACGTTGTACATTCAGAGATTGTATATTTGGATGGATGAATATGTCTTCTGGCAAGTATAGTAGAAACTAAGTAGGCCTAAATTAAAGGGCTGTACCTAAGTACAACTTTTAAGCACTTAAGTATATCTATCATATTCATATTCATAAAGCAGTTAAAATGAGCTCAAGCTCAACCAACTTAAAGACTCAAGTAGTGGTTCCATGTTAATGCATCAATAGTAATGATCCTTTTCTGCATTCTGCATAATGAGTACTTTTAGCCTTTTATGACCTTTTAAGTACACTCCGAACTGTACTGTAGTCGTGTTATATGTAGTATGTGAAGTAAGTTAGTATTTTTACTTTAATTGATCACAAAATGATCTGAATATTTCCTCCACCACTGGTATTGGCCAAATTCATGATGTAGCACATTCATATGGCCAAGGTATTTAAGTCCACACATGGTATACAGGTAATTAACTAGTTTAACTTAATTAGTTAAAAAAAAGTATTCTGACAAGGTCCTCATTGGACACTTTCCGGAGCTTTCAGCCACATCTGGTGCACATCAGTGGCTTGATTTTGCTCTGTTTTCAGGCAGATCATTCAGCTATTACCCTGTTGATTGTTGATTTTTAGAAAAAAGGAGGCAAAGACACACATCCTTGTCTACATTTTATGGAGCTATGAGGTGGAGCCAACAGTTTTAAGTTCCTGTAAATCAGCATCACAAACAATCTGATAGTCAACAAACATCTCCGTCCTGGTAAAGGAAACAGCTTTATTTCTTAAGAAAACTTAAGGAGGCAAAATTCCTGTGTCAATTTCTTGTTACCTTTCACAGAGGAGCAATAGAAAGCAGGACAAGCATCAATATCTATTGCATTAACAGTTAATGGATAATTGACAATATAATAAGAAATAGTTCTTAATGTTGTATGTGAATATCAAATATGACATCTTTACCAATAAATCATATATATGAAATTAATTAGATTCATCAATTTATTCACACATTATTTTTCTTCACCATTCAGGTTAATGTGCAAACCCCAACTTCAGATGAAGGCCATAAGATGCAACACAATGCTATAAGAAACTCCAGAAGAAGTAAGTAAACCTTTGGCACAGTTTCGCTTCTTTTTTTTAATCATACTCTATTTCACAATGGATCGTCAAATGGAATTTTCCATTTTGTTTTGCCAAATATGAGTAACGCTATAATTTTAACCCCTTCTCTTGAGCATGTATCAGGAGCAAACACCTGATACATGTTTCACATTCCACTATAATATAGTAGAATTTTATGTGTTTGGACATGTATTTGTCAACAACTATAATTCCTCCGGTGAATAGATAGATAATGCACAATAGAATAAGAAATACATGTTTTATGTCAATATCAAACATGAAGTATACATGTATTATTTTTATAAACCATGTGCATTAAATAATCTACATTCATTTATTATGTTTATAAATGAAGTATTTATTCATTCATACATTCTTCTTCACTCCAGGTTAATGTGCAAACCCAATCTCCCGATGAAGGCCATGAGCTGCAACAAGATGCTGCAAGAAAATCTCCAGAAGAAATCCAGTAAGTGGACCTTAAGAATGTTTTGTGAAACTTGTCCTCATTTATAAGCTGTGTTTTTGATCATTCAGTCAACTCTTTATACACCAGTTATGGGTGCTTCATATGAAAGGTTATAGTTGTTGACAAATACATTAAGAGACACCTAAAATGTCCTTATAGTCACTTAACCTACATTTAAAATGTGTTTTAAACCTTTCACAAAGACTGGTTGGAATGAGGTACGTTGACAAGATGACAGGGTTATGAAATATGGAGAAATTATGCGATGTTAGAATCAGACGATGTAACATAAAATGAAATGAGATTACATTTAAAGTCTCACAGCGGCAGCATGGACATAATCTCCTCATGCTTTTATTGTGAAACCTTTGCAGGATAAGTTGAGTTTAAACTGTAGAAAACAATCAATAAAAACAAGTTTTACAATTAAACACATTACTGGTGAATCACATGTGATTCTGAATGTCAATGTGAGCCATTCCCTACCCTGCCTGTGTGTACAGCCAGACAGCTGATAGTCAGGCAACCATGTTAACTGCAATTGACATAGGAAACCCTGAGAGGGCAGTCTTTACCCATTAAGTCAACTTAAACTTTTTTTCTTCCTGTAGCCTGAGTTAGGTTCATTCACATCTAAATCCTTGAGGATTCTTTTTCTACTGCAGACACATTACAACTCCAGAGTCTATTTTGTGTTCAATATCAAAGAATTCAAGATTAAATTAGGACAAATGTGTCTTGGATGGTGAAGAAGCAGTAGCTGTAACAATAGCTGCATTCATTCATGAATTTATTGTTCGGGAGTCGAATCTCACAAAACCTTTCTTCTTCATGTGGCACTCACACATACAGTAATACTGCACTTTATCATTGTAAAGCCAGCACAGAGACTACCCCTGCTGGACGCTGTGTATCGTCACCACTAGAACTCTTATTAACTCCCCCTCTTCATTTACAGAAGATTTTCATTATTCAATCCATTACAGTTTTCATTATGTGTCCATTTGTACTTTTCCCGCAACGGGCTCCAGAGAAAGGAAATAGATTGCCTCTCATGTTGCTATCAGAAGGTCGCTGAATATGACCGTTTGGAGCCTTGTTTTGGGCGTGTTTAAAATGCAGACTGCACCGGGAACCGTTTATGATGCAACACCGGACTGAAGTCGGGGAGAGGAAATAGCATGATGTGGGAAACATGGGTGGCTGCTTTCCTCTTGAATTGTTTGATATGTTTATGAATGACACAGCAATTTCAACATCTGCATTGTATTGCTTCAACTGAAACACACACACACACACACACACACACACACACACACACACACACAGACAAATCTGTGCACACACCGGTGCCACCACGCTCTCCTGTAGAAGAGTTAGCAACATGTGCCACGAAGGCTCTCATCTGTTCCCGCTTAACTCTTAACTCTTAACTCTTAACTCTGCTTCACTGGATCAGTTGATTGAGGCCAACATTTTTCTGGATATTGAGTAATTGAAGATTATAGATAACAGGAAATTCAGCCACCCCTTGGAGTAAATTGATCACTCCACTCTCCCCCTCTCTCTTTCCTTCCTTGCCCGAAGACATAGCTTTCATGATAACAGCAATAAATTGGCAATTTTACCAGATTTTCATGGATGTGAGAGAAGAACCCACCAATCTTATTTATATAGATTTAGTTTTAAGATATTTTCCCGCAGTTAATAGAAGTGCCTATTTTCTGATCTTTTGGTCAAAATAGAAAAGAAAGACACAAACTGCCATATACAGCAACAAATAGATTTGACAACATATGCAATGTAGTGTAGCAGCACACAGATTTGTATACATTCAATACAGTAAAATTGTAAATATTTCCAAATTAAAGCCAACAAATGAATAACAATAAATTGAGCAACAAATGTTGAAGAGATCCCATAAAACATGTTGATGTTCAAATGCCAGGTGCACTTTGAGTCGTTTTGGCGTGGCAGATGAATTGTTTCAATAAGATATCCATCATCATCAAAGCGCACTTTAGGAAGGACATGGTCTTTGCAAAAGCAATGAAAGGACCAGCACAATTACTCCGTAATGAAATCCATTTGCTCTCTTTCATGTTCACTGTCAGTCCACGAGTCTCAGGTGTGCTGCGATCACACCACAAGCTGTTCTTTGGCTCAGCATTCGCTTTCCCGGCTGTTTCTACTTCTGCTCTTCATTATCAGCAGCCTCCAAACTGTAAGAAATTAGCTTCCATTAATAGCTGACAAGATCTTCTTAGTTTCATCTTCACTACACCATTGATGGGAATCTCATTTCCAACATCCTGCAACTAATTTCCGGCGGCTTGCAACACAAGGTATCGGTAACATACAACACAGCAACAAATCATCTGCAGGTTGAAACCTGAGATGGACCTTTTGCCCTTACTATATTCTGACCATTAACATATTAATAAGGCATAACCAAAGGCTCCGGTTGTACAAGAGAACTTTGTCCATTGTGTTGAAATAATAACGATCCAGGAGGTTGACCTTGAGTCACATGCTGGTAAGCACAGGATTCATTGTTACAAATGTTTCCAAAGAAGATGCATTGATGAGAACATCACGATCTGAAAGCTGCATTGAGGCTAGTTTAACGCAATATCGGAATATACTTTGCTTTCTTGCTGAGTTATATGAGAAAAGTAATAGCACCCTCATGCGTGTGCAATAAATATATAAAGCCGGAGCCAATCACAGTTTATTTAGCTTCGCATAAAGAATTCGGTCAGGGGGAAACGGCTAGCCGGGCTCTCTGTCAAACGGTAACACAATCTACCTATCAGCGCCTCTCAAGCTCACTAAATAACACGTTATATCTTGTTCACAGTTTATTGGGAGCTTATGTGCCAGACTTCTCTTGGCCTGATGCAGTTGCCAGACGACAAGCGGAGACTCCAGGAAGTTACAGGTCCCGGCCAATAAATAGTCTGGCCCATAATGCCCCCGAAAAAAAGGTCTAATTGACTCTTTTTCACGTTTTGTGCGGGAATGAAGTGTTAATTAGCGAGCTTTAAAGGTGCTGGTGGATTGTGTTATCTTGTAAGCGGTTTCTATACTGTGAAGTCTTTATGCTAAGCTAACCAACCGGCTGTCGGCTCCAGCTAAAGAATCAATTTCCTTACATAACCCTGAGGCAAAAAAGCCCACATACTGTAGGCCTGCATCAAGGTCATATGTGTTTTCTATTTCTATTGATGTTCTGGACTTTGGTAATTTTTGACACAACCTTGAATTTGAGGTCTTTTAGGTCTTTGTCCGTCCTCAAAAGCAAAAAATATACAATCTACACTAATTGTGTGTGTGAGAAATGAACATTGGAAGATGGCGTGTTAGTTTATGAAGTAGAATCCCAAACTGAAAGCTCATGAAAGTCATTAACTTTATGTGTTAAACTTTTTGCAAGAGTAACAGTCTTTAATCTTTTGAGTGGAATTGCCCTACGAGGAAAACTTAACTGGGTACAGACGTTTTATGACTTGTTTGGCTTCGGCTTAAAGGATATTAGAAAAGTGATTTGTGGGGAACCTCCAGCAGACCTTTAAAAACGCACATAATCTTCAAGATTTGTAGCCACGGTCGGAGAACATGGGCAATGCCAGGTCACCACATGCAACATACAAAATGAAAAGCAGCAAATAACCGAGCGGAGTGTTCTCGCCACGGCCAACAGGTAGTCTCAACTTTGCTCCCAAAGATAATGCATTTCCTCACCCTGTGTTTTATGACTTTTTGAATACGCATTCGCATGCCTCACTATTCCTCCGGGTCTCCCCTGTTTATTTTGGAGAGCTCATTCCACCCCAGAGCCCTTACAACGGGTCAGCTGCCACAGCGGAGGTGGAGAGGAAACATGGACAGAGCTGACTGGCCCTGAAATATTTATGCTTCTTTAGTGTTGTGATTGTATGTGTTTTGACAGCGGTGGCACATTACTGTGACCCTTCCCCAAAAGGCCTGATGTGTTGCTATCTGTTGTGACTTGAAGGGGTCAGGCAAAGTGCAGGCTTTGTTTTCGCCACACATCGTCCCCACGCTTTGCTCGTTCTTTATCGTCCTCTATGTGTATAAAAGATTTCTCTGAATGTGTGAGTATTGAGCATCCTCTTGTGCTTCTTTTACGCTATTTTTTTTCCCGATATTATTCTTTTTCAAATGTCCTCATAGGGAAGTGTGCTTACCTTCTCTCCTCCCTCTGCCTCCTCGACCTGCCCCACCTCATTTCCTCTTCCTTGTCATCTCCGCACCACATTCATAATGACAGATTGATGGCTCAGTAATAATAAAGTCCCCGAGATTGCTCCCCAACTAATTTACAACACGGCCTGTTTATACAGCGACTGTAAATTATTTCTAAAGTATTTAGACTAAATCTTGTAAGTAATCAGACCTTAAATTAACTTTTGACTATTAATTGCAATGTCATCTTTAGACTGAGTGCAGCACTTCCGACTAACAAATAACAGACGTCAAATAACAGTGAAAAACATGAATAAGTTGGATAAACACGGGTAACTAGATAATTGAGTTTGCTCGTTTTATAAACAAACCTCCATCCCTTATGACAGAAGACTTGTTGTCCCTCTCGCTCAAATCCAAACAAAGCTCCGTTCTTCTAAACTTTTTTACTCTACTGTTTACATGTCACGCTGAGAGGAGGAAATACCCCAAATTGAGCTGACTGCCTCAGTGTTTTGTCTGAACACTGGAACAGAGTCCCACGCCAGGGACGGTCACAATCAAGGTCATTTTCTCTGGTTTCATTTGATACAGATTCTCTCTGTAAATGCTGTGCGAGACATTCCCAGTGTTGATGCTATGTCTGATAACTTTATTAAAAGCAGATTATTCTTTGTGTTACTCCAGTGTGCAACGTCATCAACATTTCAACATCAGGTTAAAGCAACACAGTTGAGAGATTAAAGAACACCGGTCAAGTAATTATATTAGTTATGATGTTTCTTCTCCAACATCCTAATAAGCAGTATTTTGTTCAGATTGTGTGTCAGATCAAACTTACTTTTTAATGTTTATCCTTGGTACATTCCTTGGTGGAATGCAAATAAGTACATTTACTCAAGTACTGAACTGAAGTACAATTTTTAGGGTACTTTATGGTGCTTATACAAATATTGTACTTTGTACACTGCTTTTTACATTTGATTTAAAGCTTTAGTTACTAGTTACTTTACCGATTTAAATTCTTATTACAAAATATAAAATCAACATATAAATTATGATATATTATTATAGTTTAAGCTACCGAGCAGTAAATAAAGTAATTTAAATTAGCTTCACCAGCTAAAGAATTGCGTAACACATAAATGCATCTATAATTATAATCTAGTAATATAATATAGGCCATTCAGTATAATGACTTTTACTACAGGTATAGTTTGATGTTAATACTTGTGCATTTTTATGACTTTTACCTGTAACTGAGTATGTATGTAGTATTGCTACTTTTACTTACGTAAAAGATCAGAGTACTTCCACCGCTGATGGAGACTTATGTAGCTGCCGGGGATAATAATGTTGTTACTTGTATTACAAGTCATTTCAAATTGATTTGTTCTAGAGTTCAAATATGTCACATGTTTTATCGATATGAAAGAATTTGTCAGAGTCTTAGAGCCAGAGATTATGAAATGGCTGAGCTCCATTGGCTAAATTGAGTCTTCGGAGCGACCGCTGAGCTTGTGAAGTCACTGCGTCTGATCACATGACCCCGGCGCGCAGTCTGTGTGTCTTTGTTCGCAGCTCGGCGAACCATGTGATTACTTTGGTGGGATGGAAAACGGTCACACTGGAGACTGAGGCATCTTTATTTTGCAGTCATTTTTTCTGCTGAATTGGAAGTTAGCAGACAAAAGCCCTTGCTGTGATGAGTTCATCTAACTTTGGCATCAGCATATATCCCTCCTAATGATACTAACACACAGACACACGCGATTCTTCCCTCCTGCTGTCTTACTGTGCCTGCAGGGGGTATGACGACTGTGCCGCCTCCTTTTCCCCCATGAAAGATTAAAAAGTGCATTCTCCATCGAAGGTTGTCGGGGGTTTTTTTACTCAGCTTTCTTGTTCTCTTGTGGCAGCTCTTTTTTTAAAAATCTGGCTCAGGTCTACTACACAGCGAGTGTGATGAAAGGAAACGGATGAACAAAACAAATGTTTATTTATTGTCAGCACACTCTGACAGGAGATGGCATGGTTTAAGTTCTTTTGTTGAACATGGCTCAAAGTTCTTGTGTCCTGAATCATTTCTATATGCAAATTAGCTGGAAACAGAATAATAACGCTAATCTGGGGATTAAAAAAAAGAAACTTTTATGGAGCTGTTAAATAGAGTGCTGTCAGCAGTAGCTTCACTGTGGACGTTTTCCCTCCCTCCCTTCATCTTCCTGTGACCACCATGTCAAAATGTACCCATCAGGCAGAAAAGGAGCTGGATAGCATTCATTTGTAGCCGTGTCTCTTTCCACCTGTCGGATGTAAGACACATATATTTATTCTTTCCATTTTAGCTCTGTTTTTGGCCTACACCAGCTCCTTAATGAAAATATGTGGCCATCTAGCTGCTAAATGGTAAACTATGATAACCAGCTCGTCTGTGTAGTGTTGGCTACAGTGGGCTTAGAGCTTAAACATGTTTGCAATGTTTAAATGATGTAGCAGGTTGAGGCCTTTAACAGAAAAAAACATTGTTTTTTATTTATATTTAAAATACAAATGCAGGATTTATTGGCAAAAATGGAAAATGATATTCATAACTTTTCATTTATGTATAATCACCTGTAACTCACTAAATAGTTGTTGTTACCCTAGAATGAGCCCATGCGGGTCCGACATGTTGCACCGCCATGTTTCTTCAGTATAGCCAAACACAATAACTATCACCTTGTTTTGGTACCTGAAGGCCACCGTAGTTCTCCGACACGCTTGGAAAAAGGAGGGTTGAGCGGAAGGGTATTCAGTTGGTTGCAATCTGCAACATCACCACTAGATGCCACTACATCCTACACACTGCTCCTTTTAAGTGTACAGCAGTAAAGGAGAAGTATTGTTGACTCACTTTACGTTTTATTGCATAACTTTCACTTGTGGTGAAAGTGCAGTAAAACAGCAGGGACACAGCAGTACAAAAGTGTCATCTCTCTCTCTCTCTCTCACACACACACACACACACACACACACACACACACACAGCATATTTGTTTGTTTGTATGTGAGAATGATAGAGGAACATAAATCAAGTGTTGTGGGACAACCCATCATTATTCCATTGTCAGTGAATACTTTCCTCTGTTGTAACCTGACTCGGCCTGTTCAAAGACTTTCAGCAGGTCTCCTCTAGACAAAAGAAACTTTATTTTTAATTACGGATGCTGCAAAGTCACAGGCAGCCAGGGATGATAACGCTAGCAGGATGAATACTGTTATTAAGTACTAGTGCTGGTGCAGGCACATTTTGGCTGTGTAAATGAAGATAAGTCGAAAAAACAAAACGGCAAATAAGCAAACCAAAACATGTCCTACAATAATATCAATGTCAAACAACAGTAGGCCGTATCATAAGCTCCACAAAGAAACTCGTATGACAATAGTATGCCAAGAAAAAGCCTTTATCTTTCTGGCCATGAAAAAAAGTGCTTATTTTAAAACCTTTTACTTATATAATGAACACGAAGTATCAACATTTTATTCAATAATATGTTTTTGGATTCCAACTTCAATAAAATAACCTTCGGCTGAATTATACTCCGTGATAGAAGGGGACTGTTTTGCACATTGCGCCCCAAATCATAAATTGAGTCATTTGATTTGGCACAGCTGATTAGCAGATTGTATCAAAAAGGCTGTCAGATTGTAGCTTTATTAAGATGGCAACGAGAGTGAGCTGCAGACATGAGCCCCCAAACCTATTAGTCATTATTTCAGAAGATTACTTATTCATGAATCAAAGCTTAAAAGTGTCTCTTAGTCATTTGACGTCAAAGTCCAGTGTGTCTAACTCCTTTAACACATCACCAGCATCCTCCGACAGTGCTGCAAAGGCTTTTCAGTGTGGTCCTTTTGGCATTGAGTCCTCTGCAGGCCATTTAGATTCCTATTTGGGTTAAGTATTAAGTACGAGGACGTAGCGCGTAACACTAACCCTAAAGTATGATAAAGCAACAATTACGTTTGGCTGGAGGCTTATTAAGATTTCATTTTAATGGGACTAAATTATTCCTCTGTTGTGTTAATTTCGGCTCTACGAGAAGACACAGAAAAGATATTAAACTCAAGGTTGGAGACTGCTGGCGAAAAGCGCTTATTAAGTCCAAAATTGTAGTTAAAACAAATTGTTCCTTAAGTGTATGCCATTAAATATATATATATATATATATATATATATATATATATATATATACACATACACACACGTATATATATATTTGATATATATATATATATTTGATATATATATTTCTCCCCCGCTGAAGGAGTAATGTTTGAATTTTCCACTAAATATTAATGTTATTGCTGTTAATTGAGCATATAAACAAAAAGTAACACACAGGAAGTAAACAACATGTTTTCAAGAGGCTTGTGTTATATATAAATATTTCATCTCCTGGGCTATGGATCCACCTCCTGTCCACCTTGCGTAACAACCTGATGGTCCAGAAAGGAAAGCAACCCCCAAAAACATCTATCACCTTTGATGGGAGACTGCCTTGAGTCGCTCCTCGTGGTTTTGACTTCAAAGTCAGCACAATGTCAGATCTAGAACCTCTGTTGGTTGTTCTTTTGGGAGAAAGATTCCTTAGAATAAAGTTGACCGAAGAGCACGTGTCTCCTCTTTCAAGCCCCCCCCGTGAGTTTTTGACCTCGTGACACATTTCCCTTCTCAATTATTCTCGCCACCATGAAATGTGGTCGACAGACAACAGTGAAGTTTGTGCTGCAGTGGCCGGATTTTTATTTTTTTGACACGACATTTTGCCCAATTAGCCATTAATCAATTCCATTCCAGTCGCTGCATAACTCTGCTTCAGGTTTTGGCACAAACGGGCTCCAGGAGTCTCTGGTGGGTGACAGCGGGGAGCAGCGCTGGAGATGCTGTAGCTCTCACAGCCGCTAGAAGACGGAACGCAGTGGTCCTCCCACCTTCTCAGAGCTCCAGAGCGCAGCCCGGGGAACACGGCACTATTCCTGAATAAACCCGCTGAATGGGACTTCGCCCTGCGCTGGATCCCGGAGCCTGGCTCCTCGCTGCGGAGGTGGGGCGCGTTCGCGGACAAGAGGGACAGTATTTTCTTTCAGTGAGACCCGAGGTGGAAAAAGACGCAGCAATGACAGAGCAGCAGTCGTGCGCAGCGGCGAGATAGACCAACTACTGTGGGGAGGACGGGAGATTGAAAACGCGACAGCGGCAGATGTAATTTCCAAACGTCGCAGCTGGTTCGGTGCCCGGTGGTTTGCTGGACGGGCTGTTCCTGCGGGCTCCTTTTCATCCTCCGCTGCGTTTCCACATTACTTTCGGGGGGGGGGGGGGGGGGGGGGGGATCTCGGGCGGCTGTCCGCGGAGGGAGTATTGCTGCAGAGACTAACGGGGAATGCCATGTGTCTTTGCGTGACATAGAAGCTCTTTGTGGGCTGTTTTTTGCACCGGGGACAGGTGGTGCCGCGCGCGTGCGTGCGCGCGTGTGTGTTGAAACTAGCAGGTGGGCCACGGACACACAGCCCCTGAGACAGTTGTCCTGGGGATGTCAGGCCGGCGTACGGGATCAGTTTTTGCCAGAGACAGGTGCGACAGGGAGGAGTAGTTCACAGAGCCCGACTCGGGATCTGGTATCGCACTAACGAGCCTCCTCTCCCTTCTGATCGCTCTCGGATTTTTTGTTGTTGTTGTTGTTGTTGTTGTTGGAGGGATCCAGCGGGACTCGCAACCGACTCGTATACTGCCGTTTGCCCGGCGCCCCATTATCAGAGGTAAGTGACCCGAGCTGTCCGGTGTGGAGGTCTGAGGCGGGTGGGTTGGTTGGTGGGTGGCTGGTGCATGGTGGCGCGCGCTCTGGGGGCACCACGGGCTCTGTCGCGCCTTCAAGCTCGGGATACATCGCGTCGCCTCTGATGACATGACGGATTGATCCGGTGCAAAGGAACAGCACCGAGCTGGTGTGTCACCCCTCGCATCTTGTCCTTTTTACTGTAGCTTTCATTGTAGAATTCTCCATTTCATACTGCGTAGCTCGCAGACACGCACAACAAGAGCCGCTCTCAGCTGTCCGGAGCAGGAGGCGCTTCACCGCCCGTGTGTTGTGTGGATATTGACAGGGCTCAGATCGTGTGATTGAACAATGGCTGACAGTTAACGTACGTGTATTGGCCAAGATCATTTGTTACTGTACATCTGTACAGCGGTATTTCTGTCATCAGTGTCACTAACTCACTTTGAGCCAACTGGCTTTGCTCAAGGATCAGTTTAATTTGAGAAATTAGTGACTTTCCTTGTTGTGTCAGGAGGACTTTTTGCCTTTTTAAAAAAAAAATTACAATTGTTTTAAAAGGTCATTAGAAAAACCTCATTTTGTAATCCGGTGAGTTGCAGAACCGTAGCAGAGACTGCATTGTACCTTCATTGTGGATTGGTGAAAATGTGCCCTGTGTCTTTCTCACCGTTGTTTCCATTGTGTGTTGTGTGATTGCATGTTACCTGCGAGCGGTTCTCTACGTTCTCCTGTCCTCCCCGCTGGGCCCCTGGTGTCCAGTGCTCCATGCCTCCAAGCTCTGCTACCCCTCCCTCCCTCCCTCCGCAGTAGCTGCTATCTTTACAGTACATTGAGCTAGTGGGCTGGATAATGTCAGAATCAAATGTTTGCCTTCGGTGTTCGGGCTGCTATAACTCCTAAATAGCTGGCTCCAAGTCTTCGAAAGTTTCTCCATTTTGAAACTGCTGTTTTTGTTGAAGCCCCCTGTTTCAAATTTAAATTTCCTTTCAGCCCCTCTTGTCCATCAGCGAGGTCTGTGGACTGAAAGGAGAGACAGAGAAGTAAGTGAAGTCCCTGAGGGTCAGAGCATTCTTATAATGAGCCCGAGTGTGTGTGGGAGAGGAGAAGAGCAGGAGGACAGGGTAAGACACATCTAAAGAAAGTGAGACTCTGCTCCTTGTCCAGTGCAAAGGTAGAGACAGCCAAGGGAATACCGGCACCTCCACTAACCTTTCTGTCGCTCTGACTGTGTCAATCAGCCTTGGAGGACAAGAGCCTCTTTAATTCCCCTTTCTCTGGGCTGTCACCCACTCTGACAGCCAGAGCTCAGGGGTGCTGCCACATAGATCCTCCCTCCCTGCTGCTCAGACGCTGCACCAGAGCTGGAAAACAACAGTAGAGGGGAGAGAAAGTAGGTGGTGGAGGTGAACAAGTTAAGATGAAACACAAAGGGAAAGATACACTAATCATCCGAGTGTTGCAGCTTCTTCGGGCACGACGGAGGAACGGTGGTGCCCTCTTCCCTCATGTGCTGACACCCTCTTGTAGGCCCATCACGCCACCAGGGATTACTGGAGAAGTGCTATCAGAGGGGATTAATTAATAGACAACAGAGAAAATACCTGTAATCGTGGCATTAAAGTTTCAATAGTTAAAGGTTTTAATAGTAAGCTTGCCTAAAAGAGTTAAATCTCTCCCTGTAGGCCGGGGAGAAGGGATACATGTTTTCTCAGTTATTATATAAATAACCAGACTGTAGGAAGCCTTGCTCCTGCCAAAAGAAATGACTCAGGGGGGGGGGAGGGGGGGCAAGATTGCACAGACATAAGGAAAGCAAACATAAGGAAAGCAATTGAAAGGAACGCTTTACTTGATGTCCCGAACAATAAATGTGATTAGTGGAGAAACCCCGACAGTGTGTGCGGGGGGGGGGGCAATAGTTGCAAGTAAAAGCTTAATATAAGAAGCTGGGTTTTGTGTCAATGGAGAACTCCGATAACAAGGCTAAATGTGTGCCTAGGAAACCAGGCAGGGGGTTTGTACCGCTCCAAGGTCCCAGTGCTGATGTCAGTTTTTGGCGACGTTTTCCCCCGTGCCCAGTGCTTCTCCTCGCGGCTTTACAAACTGCTCGGCTAATCCTTGGCTATAGCGGTGCCCAGTGATTTATCATGAAGTTAGTTAATTCGTAATTCGGGGGAGATCCCTTCTGTCTTTACCGCAGAGTCTGAATCACCAATTAGTTTGCGTGTGTGTGGTGTGTGTGCGCAGGTCATTAAGAAACGAGGGAAGACAGAGTGAGAGTTTGTCTATTAGAGAGAAACATGGGCACATTGTACATCACATTGTGTCTGTTTGCCATCTTGTCTCGTATGGACTTGGTGTGCGTGTGTGTGTGCGCGCATGTGTGTGAGTCAGTCCGTCTGTCTGTGCCCCCATACAAGTGTGATTCAACGCTGTCCAGCCTCGCTTGAATGGGCGCCCTGTTTGTGCCCCGTTTCTGACGCCAACAGCCGCTCTGCACCCTTTGCCTCGGCGCAAGTGTCGCGCCCTCTGTGCTGAACTAACAGGTGCCTTTTTACACAATGACTTAATCCCCTCTTATCCCACCTCCCCCGCTGCACCCTGCTGGGGGGCTGCTGCTGCTGCTGCGTCGTCACCTGTGGGCCCCGGGGCAGCTCCAGCGTAGGAAATAAAAATCATACATTAGTCAGACACAGCTTGCTTTCCCAGACAAGACCACACACACACACACACACACACACACACACACACACACACACACACACACACACCTCGACAAATTGGGCTTTTGTTCTCAGAGCAGAACATTTGTAGAAAGCCCGGATTCAACACTAAAGCCAAGGGGGATAAGGGAAACATCACTGGGGTTCTCTTATTAGAAAAAAACTTCTTCAACCCAGTTATGATCTGAATTGTGGCCCCTTTTGCTATCCCGTATCGACAGGTAAATGGGCACTCAACCAATTGTGCACATTTAATCCGCCCTGAGGAGTAATACTCAGCCTGTGTAAACAGTTGTGTAACGTCTTCTGTGCCTCTGGAGGGAGCTGTCTAAAGTTTGAAAGATGTCATCTGGGTTATCTCGGATTTAACAGACTGACGGCCTGGAGTTTGAAAGAAGTAGGCATTTAAAGTTTATGAAAGGGAGTTAAATTGAATAATGGGAAATGTAGAATGCAGTGTTTTTTTAGATTGACCCATACTGTTCAAGGGACTAACAGTCAGGATATCTCGGCCTCTTATGCTTCTATTTTTATCATACTTATTCTGTCTCTCGTGAGTCCCCCCGCCCCCCTCCATCTCCATGAAAGTGCATTAAACCGCTGCACTAGCCCTGTAAATCCCCTTTGCAGTTTACACACTGCTTTACATGCGACTCAAGTTAAAGGCTCAATTCACCCGTATCATGAACAAAAAAAACACACTCTTTCACTTACTGCTCCGAGCGGTAATATCTAACCACGCCGATAGTTTGGGTTTTAGAGAATCTGGCCCTGTGATTTCTTCCTCCATCTGAATACAACTTATATGAATAGAATTCCATTTGTAATACTCATAGAAGTAAAAAAAATAACAATTTAGTTAGTAGAGCATACCTCTAGAGGTAAGTGAGAAAGTATGATTTCTTGCAGATTTTGTGAACACAAATTTAAGATCCTGGAGGAATGAGTCATAAGGGTCAACATTTGACTCTAATTACATTTCAATATTGCACCAAACACATGTGCATGTGCACCTGTGTTTACTTAGAAGTGTTCTATGTGGGAGCAGAGCTGTCTGCCAGTCTAGTCGGAGAATGACAGACTGGTAGGAAATACTATTGAGCTGCAGAGTCTGGGTTTTAAACCTGGCGCCCCAGCCTCCCCTCCCCCCCCCCCCCCCCCCCCTCGCTAGGCACTTTCTGCCTCCATACCGTTGCTCCCCTTATTACCTCACTTCTCCTGTCCCCTTCCTCTTCTGTCCTTCGCTATCCTCTCCTTCGCTTTCTCCCCCCGCCCCCTCCTCCCTCTCTCCATCTCCTCTGAACCTTGATGTCAAGGCCTCTCAGGCAGTGTGGTCTCTGTCTGCAGGCTGTCAGGGCAGGGACACTGCCCACTGGGACCCTGAATGGGACAAATTGACCGTAACAATGTTCCCACTTAGCATGTGAAGCTGTGAGAAAGAGAAGGTGAAAAGGAGGGCCTGATGATTGAGGGCCAGGCCGGCCACATTGGGGGAGATTGGTGGAGAGGAAGGGAGCAGGACAGCTCTTTGAAATGTATGAATTGAAGACTTGCATTAAATCACACACCTCGTCTTTTTTAATCCTCTCCTCACACGTTTCTCTCTGCACATATGGCTTTTATTGTTGTTTGCCCAAGGCTAGTGCTGGGGTTGCCATAGCAGCAGGATAAACACGTTTGCCTGTGACCCTGCGAGCCTTTACACGCACGCACACACACACGCACACGCATACACACACACGCACACACCTCATTCTCAAGGCCGTTTGATCTTGACGAAGGTGCTAGCGCGGCCTCACAAAGGGTCAAGGATCATCCAGCCCACAATTACAATGCAATAAGGGCTATAGCCCACCAAGACCACCTCTGCCATTTAATGCTGCTCCCCCATCATCTGTCTCTCTCTCTCGCTTTTATCTTTTAATCACTTGTTTTTCCAGTCCTGTCTTCCTTTCACTCTCATCTCTCCGCCTGCTTCATACATCCGGTGCAATGCCAAGGCAGCCAGAATAGATGGGAAAGTTCAAAGAAGGAAGCCTGATATAGTCAATAATAAGCACGCTTTCATTTTTCTTTCAAATATTCTCTTTCTCATGGCTGTGCTCAATGGCAGCCACGGGCGAGTCTCTCCTCCTGAGTTTGTAAAGTCTTATGATTTCAATATTTTCTTGTCCATGCCCTTTAACTGTGACAGAGTGTCTTGGAAAAGTTGGAGGGATATCATGTTGTGTAAGCCTGAGGTGGCACAGTATGACAGGAACAAAGAATGCAGCTGCTATCACCAAAGGCCAAGTGGCTGTTGAATAAAGATGCTTCCCGTTGGTAAAACTGGCATTCCATGTAGGCTTATTGTACCTCCACAGGGGGAATGTGTTCTTGTGTGTGTGTGTGTGTGTGTGTGTGTGTGTGTCTCCTCTATCTGAATAAGGTAGACACCGGGGAGTCTTCCATTCTCTACAGCAGTGAAAAAGAGACATTTCAATGAGTATAAACTCAAACTGGCAGCAGACCATGAGCGATACTGTGGGAGACGGGGGATGAAAAGACGGGCAGACATGACGGAGACGGACAACAACGTTTACTTCCTGGACACGGATAAACAGTGTGTGTGAACGGAATTTCTTTCACGGCCTGTTTGCTGGCCCCCAACCCCCCTCCCCCCTTCCTGTTATCCGTATCTTTTTATTTCACACACACACACACACACACAAATACACACACACGCACCATCGCTTTTCTGCCGCTCACACTCTTATGAGGTCTTGGTGTCAGTAGAGCCCCAGTCTGTTAACAAGAGAAGAGACTAATGAGGGGCCATGGTCAGGAAGGGAGTGGACAGGCCGGTCCCATATACCACCCGGAATACATGAATACACACTGGCTCATTGAGGCACACACTTGCATATTCACAGACAAATCAACACACTTGCATCTAAGTAACAAGCCCAAAGCCGGAAGGAGCATATTCAGCGTTAGCAGCCATACCGCAATTATATTATTTTTCTCCTCTGACGCGATAAAAATAGCAACACTTTGAGAAACACTCTGCGCACCTCCACGGTTTTATTTCCCATGCCAGTTTGCTCCGATCGCTCAGCAGATAACTACGAAGACTCGGTTTAACGGCCGTATGGTGGGAGACATGGCGTCGAGGATGCTGGTCACACACATCGTGAATCATTTCCCGCACCAGCGCAGCGTGAATCTGAAGAGAACCATGCCCCCTGGGCCAGCCCGGTATTATCCTGCTTCTGTTTTATAGCTGATTCATTTCTTCGGGGGACTTCCTGCCCAAATGGCTCCGTCCTACAGTTTTATGGTCTCAGAGAAGCTGCGAAAATAAAATGAGAATGCTCTCATTGGTTTTGTCTGTTGTCGACAGAATAGTTTACTACTTCGGCTACAGCTTTTTGCTCTTGTTGCTGTGGGTATCTCCTTAAAGCTTCGTGACTGTACGCTTAAAAAGAAAACGTGAATGTCTGCTCATTTTTCTGCCAAGCAACCACTTGTTTTGTGCTTCAAGGTAATTAACAGCTTAATGCGTTCAGTGACCTGGGCGAGTCAGTCATGCTGAAAAAAACAAAAAGAAAACTGGCTTGCTGGCACCGGTTGCGGGGGCAGTTGGCGAAGTGGTGGGACGGAGCCGAGACTGTGACCTGCTGTCCCGCTTCACTCTGCGACGGCGAAGTGAAGAGAGAGCAGGGAAGGGCTGCGGCGAGAGAGAGGGCCGCGACATGTTGACAGCTGATGGGTGAGGCTGGACTGTAAGGTAATAGGGGGGGGAGGAAGCAGAGAGAGGAGGCAAGAGAGGTGGAAAATAGTGTAAGAGTCTTGAGGGGATGCTCGCTCGGCCTCTGCTGCCGTTGGGAAAGTGGAAGCAAAAGTGGGTCCTTGAACGTACTCGCCTAAATTAACGGCTCAGAAGCACCAATTAATGTACAGCCTCGCTGTGGGTCTCTGCTGCGCCGAATCAAAGGGGTCTTGCTGTGCAGTGCGTCTGCTCATCTCCTTAGCGCGCACACACACACGCACACACAGAGGATTTTAGCCAAGGAACTCGAGCCAATGAGTGAGAGATGGGATGAAAGTGTTGCACGGAGCTTAGAGCTGAATGTCAAGGTTAAAGAACAAAAGGATGATGATTTTGTGCTTTGTGTGAGTGGCCAGGGGATGAAGGGAAGGTGAGGTTTGATGCTGGGATGAGAAGAAGACAAGATGAAATAAGGAGAGGAGGAGGAGGAGGAGGACAGAGTGTGTTCTCCGAGGGCGGGAATCACAGAGCCAGACCCGGGTCCCATCTGGAGGCAACAGGTCCGGTGACAGCAGGCCGGTTCCCAGTCCAAGTATCTCAGTCTTGTGTGACAGCCAGGACCGGGGCCAGGGTCTCCCCTTGTCCAAGACCCCTGGAGACCCAGCCAGTCCACCAGCAATCTGTCCCGTGGTACTAACCACTTCAGCATGACGGATAGGCATGTTGGTTATGTTCAAATTGAAAGTGGACGGCTGATATTAGCACGGCTATCAGAGATGAGTGGACTCCATGAGAATAGTAGGCAGTCTGTCCACTGAGGAAATGTGGAACTGATAGAATTGATGATTTAAGCTCCTTCACAGCAAATCTATTATTGCTGTGCTACATTATGTCCCGGCCTGAATTCATTAACATTAATTTTCACTTGATACAAGGAGCGGTAACAATAGCAGTCACAAACCAATAAGCCACAAAAGCAAAAATAATTGATATCCTACACACATAACAGCTACTTCTAAAGCCTGCGTGCTGTTACAATAGAGCTGTTGATTGGCAAGTCTTCTGTGCCGGGCTTTTTCTGTTGGTCGCTGTGCATTCAGAATACCATAGCTAGCGCGCTCACAGTAGCTAGTGGGTCATTCGTATTTGCATGTAAATGTTTTTCACCCCTTGGCTTGACTGGTGGGGCAATCAGAACGGCTCTCTGTCTGCATCACTAAGAGGGAGGCTGCAATGACTGACTGTGACATTCAGAGCTCAGGCCAGGCTTCACCCTTTGCTTTCATTGGCTTGTTCGCTCACACGTTCGTTTCTGTGGGAAGGAGGAAGGCGAAAGACAGGAAAGGGTGTTTTTTTGTTGTTGTTGTTCGATGTGATATCTCGTCAGTCGTTCCTTTAGTGGGCATTCACGGTTCCATTCGCAACGGCTCTATTTGCTCTAAACGCGAGAACCCGACCATGTCGTCCCACGTCCTCCTACCTCATCATCTGGCCACCTCCAGCGTCCCATGGCGCCACCGAGATGGACACTTTGCAAGGATTTTTTTTTCTTGCTCGGACAAGCATGACACACAGACGCAGACGCTGGCACGCACACACACACACACACACACACACACCTCCCACATGGCGATGATGGATACATGTGCAAACGCGTATCTGTACGACGGAGGAGTGTTTGTGCTTGACTCATGTAGCACATCCCTTGGTTTGGCACTTTGTCAGGCATTTATCAGCCTCTGCTATCAGATGAAACGTGGTCCTTGTGGTCTCTGAGCTTCACCAGCTGGGTTTCTCTGCTCGCTGAGCGAGGCGGCATGAGGGGACATTAGGGGACAAGGACACTCAGGAGGGGTTCAACATTTTGAGTGAATAAGTTCAGTGAGTGAGTGAGGACATCTAAATACTCTGTTACTGTTGGAATGTGTGTTTATTCTCTGAATATATCCATTGAACTGACATGATGTCAAACATGTCCGTTTCGGCAACCCGCAAAGCACCAATTCCAGTACAACTGCTCATATTTGCCGTATTCCTCCTGACACTGATGTAGGTGCATCTTCCGTCTTTGTCTGAGCATGCGAGTCTGTCTCTGCCAATGTAGGAAGTTGTGTGTGTGTACTCACAGTCTAAATAAACACAAAAACTCTTTTTAAAAGTTTCCCTGTTTGCGCTGGTGTATGTTTGATGTGACTGCACTTCAAACGTTTCTCTAATCCTCCTCCTTGACATTTGAGCACTCTATATCCCAATCATAGGATGTTACTGTACGGGTTTGTCCGCTGCTAAACAGAAACATTGGTTTGTTGCTGTCATTATGCGGTCTTTGCTGTGGCTGTCTGTTGGCTGCTCTTGTAAATATTGTCTGAGAAGCTATGGGATTAAAATGCCAGCGCATTTGGCCTTTTTAATCATGCGAAAATGTTCAAGAGTTGGTTCTAGTTGGCTTGTCTCTGGGCTCACGGCGCACTGGTCTGGACACTCTCAACAGTCTCAACAACGTGACTCTCGGGGCGACTCCCTTTGACCTTGTCCTTACCTGGCGCCGCCTCGACACCCTGTTTGTGAACATCTACGCGCGGCTCACTTGTTACCTGCTGTGGCTGCTCTAACCTTTTCAACAATTATCCGCTTGCGCCTTATAAATAGCCTCGCTTGTTCTGTCTGTTTCATTTCAAAAGCAGCCACTCTCTCCCCTGGCTCTCTGCGGCAGCAGCATGTACAGCGAAACTCGATCCCCGAGTCTAAAATCAAGTAAACAAGACAGAAAACGCCTGAGAGCCAGCTCTTGCAGGTCCGAGATACGTCATGTACCATGAAGCTTTTAGAGTGCTGTCACAAAAGGAAAGTGTTGGCTGTTTTGAAAAAAAAAAGTCATTCTTCCTTCTAATTTCTTTACTTGCATGCATGTTGGAGACGAAAAGCAATAAAAGGCATCTTGTTGCTGCAAGCAAACAGAGGCCCTAGCCAAAATTACCCAAATCATCACAGAAATATGCAGCCAATCAACACGCTTTCAGATTGGCCTCTTGCCTTCCCAGCATGATGGAGCATCTCTTTTTCTGCACAATTTTTAAATTATCGACGACTCTTGGCGAGCGTGTTTTTAATTGAGAGGGCGAGCTGAGTGCAGAAACACTGGCGTGTATGTTAAAGATGGTAGTTATTCTTAAATTCCTTTTTTTCGTTTTGTGTTTATATGTCTTCATTTATTTATTTATTTTTACTCTCTGTCGCTCCATTTTTTGGGCCGCTTCACCTGGCACAGAGATCCTCTCTACTGTCATCAGCGCCATCAACGGCCACAACAAAGTAGCTTTGAAGCTCTGCCGGGCTTAGGCCGTAATATGAGGACAGCTCCGGGCTCACACTATGATGGAAGGGAAAGCTCAGGGCGGCACCGTTTGCCCCTTAGTTCAGATTTCTGCCTTTTTTTCAGAAGATACGGATCCAAAGACATCTGGACCAATTACTCTGTCTTTGTGTTCGTCCACCTTTCTTCCGGCCTCTCATCTCAGCTTTAGACGCCTCTTGACATTAAAGGGGAAGACGACAAATGAACCGACACGGATCATTGCTGTGCAGGGTAGACGGCGCTAAAACCGGCGACTGCGCGGCAGTAAAATCGTCGCTCTCCGGGAGCTATCTTCAAGACAGAGGTAGCAAACTGCTGTAAGCTCAGTATTTACTGCTGTCTCTTCTCTTAATTGGATGCATTATGTTCATTTCCTTTGCCGCTTTTCAAATCTTAATCAGACGTTTAATTTGCAGTCTTGCAGGATTTTTACCAGCTGGCTCCAAACATCTTCATCTCCGTCTCTTCATCATCTGTGTGTGTGTGTGTGTGTGTGTGTGTGTGTCATCGTGATTTCCTCGGTTTCTTTCGTAGTCAAGCGGTGTATGTGTGCTCCTGGCTGTGTGTGAAGGTAGGTGGGTTAACATAACAGACAGTGTCTTCTGTCTGGTCCGGCATTAATTCAATGAGGCCAGTGGAAATGTGACGGGGGTTATTGGTCTGCTCTCATTAATATGATAACAGTCCTCAGTTAGAAGAGCTAGCATGCTCTCCATGTAAAACGTTTTCACACACATAGACACCTAATGGCCGCCCCGCTAGACTCACCGCAGCCACCTCTCCTTCTTATTTATGTATTTGTCAGTTCCGCAAAAAAATTCACAAAATGCAAAGGAGCTGATTAGGCTTCTCCTTGTGTTTACGGGGCCATGAGATCAGCGTTTCCTCGCCATTGTCAAGTCGGTTCCCTGGCGCTGATAAGGAGTAATTGCCAGTGTGTCAGTTGACTTGCTTCTTCCTTGAGAGTTGCCATCCGGGCTGAAGCAGGCTTTGAGACTTTCTTTGTTCCCGCAAAAAAGTCTACATCAATATCTTTGTCTGGAGGTGGGGAGATTTCGTTTGCATCAGATAATCCCCTTTCTCTCCTGAAATTAGTTTCTCTCTCTTGAGGCTACCACGCAGAAGCAAAATTACAAATGAACTAGGATTACAAATGTAGGAGCGTGAAACAGAACAGATAGGGGAATGAGTGGAACAAGTGTGTGTGTGTGTTTGTGTGTGTGTGTGGGTGTGGAGGAGGCCTCTCTGCTAGCAGTCAAGGACTTTTTCTGGGATACTTACCTGATTGAAATGAATAGATTCCTGGGTAGTGGACGCAGGAGGAGGGGGGTGTGTGGAGTGGCAGCCTGAGGACTCATCAGTCAACACACACACGCACACCCACACACAGGCTGGCTCAGTGGCTCATTAATGCATTTTAGCACCACTGGTGTAGGCCAACCCAAAAACAGAAGCTAAGAGATTATGCTCACCGCGGGCCACCCTGGGCTGGGTAGAGGGGTAAAGCTGAGCCTCTGGCAAGTTTTAGGTGTCAGGATCCATACACAAAATAATGAGAGAGAGAGAGAGGCTTCAATCAAACTGAATAAAGCAACAAATACATGCACAGGAGCTTCAGCACGAGCACGCACAGGCGGGCTCGAAAGCAGCTCAGCTAACAACCGCGGATGTTTTCACCAAGGAGCTGATATTTAGTTAGACTCAAGGCTTAGGAGTGTCTTTGTAAGTGGGTGTAGTGATAAATCTCAAAGCAGAACACTCTCCCCAAGCCAGCGCTGTGTTTTGGTGAACTAGTTCTCCTTTATCTGAGCGTCAGGGGACGGAGACACACAGGGGAGACGAGGTAGAGGAACTGAGTTGTTCTTCACAAACACAATTACTGCCTCATTGAAACATACTCTGTGTGTGTGTGTGTGTGTGTGTGTGTGTGTGTGTGTGTGTGTGTGTGTGTGTGTGTGTGTGTGTGTGTGTGTGTGTGTGTGTGTGTGTGGGGGGGGTACCAGAGCTCTTTTTCAACCTCCCATGACAGCCTCCATCAGCACGAGATTATAAGGAGAGCAATATTGCTTTTGTCAACGCGTTTTCAGCGGCAAAATATGGTTATTTAGTCTGTGTATACGTCAGGACATTTTGTTATTGTTGTCAGGCGAAGCAGTAGCCGTGCTCAGGAGAGCTCAGAGTGGGGTTGCTTATTTTTTTTAAAGCTCAGCAAGTCTCCAGCCAAGGCAGCTAGTTTCTCTTCCAAGGCCTCCTGGGAGTCAACCCCGAGGACCTGGACTAATTCTTCTGCATCACATTACCATTCTCAATAATGTGACTGGTTATGCACTTGGAAAGAGTGGACCACAGTTCGTGAGCCAACCGGCCAAAGTGTTTACTGGCACACAAGTGTGAAAAATCCCAATGCCCACTCGTGTTGAGTCATTTGTGTCTTGGATCATTCCGACGGCCGCGAACAGACCTTTGACATCTCGGAAATGTATTTCCATCTTATTTAGATGGTGGTTTGGTCCGACGCTGTGTCTGTGCGTGTTCCTTATGAAAGGAAGATTTGGAGTTAACTTCATGTTTTGCTCACGATTAATTAACCTTCCTCGGCTCGCTGTTGAAAGTGAAGGACCTTGTGTAACTCGAAAAGGTTTCCATTGAAGGAAATACCTTTTGCTAACAAGCAGATCCAATTTCGTCAAGCAATAGTTGTTTATAATACCCAGTAGTATATAATGTCTCCTCTTGTGTTTATTGTTGGAGGGAGATCACAACAAGTAGCTTTCACTAAGGAGTGAAAACAAGAAAATGTGTAAACTAGAGCACAAGCTGTCTTGGTCGTCTCAATGCACTAAGTGGAGTCCCTGAATGTGTGAGAAAAAGTAATAACACGTAATGTTTGAGACATTTTTGTGATAATTAGGTGTTGTGCAGAGACTGTTTAAAATGCAGACAGACTTCAGAGGATAGGAAAACACATCCCGTGTCCCGACTACAGACATTATTAGTTTCATTACAACTGGAACACTACATAAATATTTTGTTATTTCAGAGAAGTGTGATTTTCTTAGCTCCCCTCAGAATATAAAAAAAATGGAAATAGTTCTGGGTCTGACTGGACTTCTAATCAGTATGCTCCTTAATATAAATCTCCCACCATTATTTGTACTGCAGGCTTAATATAGAGCAGAGATCTCGATATCTGCTTGATTTGTGTAAGTCAATTTATAGGGCAGGGAAACTTTTAGGAGCAAGAGTCAAGTTTACAATTTAAAAACAAGAAACCCTCCAGACCTTCAAAAATCACATTACAATAAAGGAAACACAAAGAAATGAACTGAGTGCATTTAGACATGTTGCTACGCTCGCAATTTAATAATCATGCCCTGAATACGTTTTGTGAAACTGGAGATACTAGCCAGAGTATTAGACATGAAAAATGTGTTATTCCAGAAGAAGGAAGCAAATGGCCCAGGATCCCCATCTGATGTAATGGTGTGTGTCAGCATGTGAAATGCAGACTGGCGCTTTAACTGGCCAATAATACAGTCTTTATGTTTTATGGGACATAGATATTATCAGATAAGGCTCGACCGCCTCGAGGCTTCACTTCCTTTGGTCGCTGTAGACGTACGTACGTGGAGAGCAAATGCACTGACTGGCTAATCTCCACCTGCAACACACATTTTAAACAAGGCAAGGGTACACTTGGTATGCAAGAAAACTAACAATATTAAGCAAAGGCTCAGTGAAACATTCATCTCAATTTAATTTGCGATACTTTCAAGTCGCAAAAACAAATAACGGTCAACAGAAACTGTCTTGAATTTAAAATGACACATTTGTTTTTATTAAGTTCATGACAAAGTTTCACTTTTTAGAAGCGTTAGTTAAAGTGTTATTCATGGTACATGCTAGAGTCGACACTGGAATGTACAAAATCACCATATGAATTGCTAATAAGGTGTCTCTTAAACTTATATGTTCATAAAGTAACTCCACAGACAGGCAGATGTGAACTTGCCTACAATGAGATGGACGTCCTGTCCACCTGCTGTCGATATTGGGATGCCATTGGACGCGTGCCATTGGTTGCTCGTTGCACACATTTGGTTCGACTTAATGGAACTTTGACCGCAAATCCCGGTTTACAATTATTGCCCTCGCGCTATGGGATGTTACACTTGTGTGTTTGGTGGGAAAGCTGCGTAAGAATCAGCCCCAGTCCTTCACACTGGCCCCAGTCCATCCTCTTATTCCTATGTATTAGTGCCCTCTGTCTTCTCGCCATCGATCTGGCTGTAGCCCCCGGCTATCAGAAACAATTACCTAGATTGTGTCAATGGAGTGAGTGGAGCAGGGTGAAGGCATCCGTATCCCAGTGTAAGTCTCAGGCCAGTGCATGAGGGGTAATGGCCTTCACTTACTCCAGTGTGTGAGTTCAGCTGGAAGAAGACCGGCTCGGCCGGAGAAGCTTTTGCGCCTCTCCGCGGGGACCGCTGTATCAAGCTGAGCAGAGCGCCGCTTTCAGAAGAAACGAGGCTCAGTGTTCGTATGTGTTTGTGTTTCTGTGGACTTTTCTACCCCACTGTCCAGCTGACCTGGAGTCTGTCCAAAGGCCACACTACAGCAAGCCTCTCTGCTCTCCTTTCCCCGTCCCCTCTGCAGGCGTCAGCCGGGGCACAAAAAGATGGCGAGCCTGGGTCGCTTCCAAAATGATTTCCATTGCCGCATAATTGCCTCTGGAAGAATGCAACTTGGTACATGCCAGGAAACGAAGGGAATAAATGACCCTGGAGTGAGAGCCTGAAGTGGGCCAATCGACTTTTTTCTTCTTCTTTTTTTTCTTTTTTTAGGAAGACTGAGGTTGCCTCTTGCCCGAGGCAAATTGAAGAATTTGGAGCAGCCTAGAGAACAGCATGAGGTGGAGAAGGAGAATAAGCTAGAATAAATGAGAAAGATTGCTGGAGTTTGGAGCAAGGGTCGTTGCTACTCTCCATGGGCAAGCCCGGGATGTAGTGGGGCTTTTGGAAGGAGAGGCTACGCGATTACAGCGGAAGGAGAAAGAAGATAGAGGCAGACAAGGAGATGGGCTTTAAAACCTCCATCTAATTAGAATAAGCCGCTGAAGAATTGAAAAGACAGCAAAACGAGACGGAGAAACACAAACTAAGGGGAAAGCAATGTTCCCCCTTTTGCATTTTTGTAATTGTTTCGGCGTGTGCATGTTGTTTCCCTTCCCTGTTGTTTTTGCAATTATCCAGAGACGAAGGGCGGTCTCCCTGAAGTCAGAGTGCTTGAGACACTTGGGTGGCTTGATGGAGTTTGGCAAGTAGCGGCACACACACGAGGCCTAGAGCCACCGCTTAGTTAATTAAGCAAAGAGACTCAAACCGACTCTGCAGGCTGAGTAACAGAGACGCGCTGGACGTCTACTCCGGAGAGAATCATCTTCCAGGAGGTTTCAGGCCGTTTGCTTTTCTCGCACCGACAAAGGCTGCGAATCCTATCGGCCGAGGGAGGGAAGGAAGTCATTTCCGAGTCATTCAAGTTTTTTGATGTGGGGAGGGGGGTGGGGTATCTTCCTTATCGTACGTACGCCACCGCATTTCTTTTGTGTGCCCTCACTCTTTGACTCACATTCAGCGTATTTTCAGCGTATTTATGGGCATTTTTCTCCATTGCTGTGCATTGATAAGAGACACAGCGTGACACGCACCGGTGTGTGTGTGTGTGTGTGTGTGTGTGTGTGTGTCTGTGTGTGTTCCCACGTTGTTGTGCACGTGTTTCTTCTCACGTGTGTGTGTTTTTAGCAGCATAGGGGGAATGTTGATGAGTGCGGGTAAATAAACTGTAAGGGAGCGTTGGCAGACAAAGCATGCTGGGTTCTTGTAAACCAGTGGTGGAAATGATTAACATCCGCAGCGTCCCCAAACGAACCCCGACCGCTTTCCCACCGCCTCATTTGTTCTCACTGTCAGTCTGGGGGCCTCATTTTCTCTGGGCGAAAGGAAGACGGTGTATAATTGTTTTAAAGGAAACACTTGGTTTCAATCTAAAAAAGAAAGTTTTAATACATTTTGCTATCTTAATTACTATTTTAATCTTTCATAGCGATTACGTCAAATTCACGTCCTCCCTCGTGCCACAGTGCCGGCGAATTAGGAGCATGAAACGGCAAAAGATGTCTCGCTGCCTGTCTGTCTCCTCCTCCTCCTGTTGGTGTCAACAAACAGCATCCTGCGGTTTTGGCAGATTATGCCGTGTCCGCTGTGTGGGGAGTGACTGCTCGGCCACTGCTGACTCCAGCACACAACCTGCAGAGTTTGCAGACATCCTGTGACCCTTCATCCCTTGGCGGCTGTACACAATTTGCCACGGCGGCCCTGTACATCGCCTGTGCCCTGACATTTTAGCTTTGCCCTCCTATTTGCCCTGTCCCTTCTCATTATGAGACCGCATCCGTTGCTGTCACAATGGCTCTTTCAGGTGGTCTAGCCTGCTTACAGCCGTGTGTGTGTGTGTGTGTGTGTTTGTGCTCTCTTTTACAGGCTGTAGACTTTTATATTTGTTCTCCCATTTTTTCTCTCCCCACCCTGCCCCTTCGCTTCTCCACATTCATGCATCTTTTGCCGCATTGACCTCGCGATCTTATCTAAAAAGCCACTTTGCTCTCCCACTTCAGATGTTTTGCCTCCATCCTGCGTGGCTGTGGTCTGTGTCTGCAGATCGAAATATTTCCCTTCATTATCCCTCGTCTTCTCTCTACAAATTGGCCTGATAGTAAAGCAGGCCGTGTTGTTCATTGAGATGCCGTGTCAGTAATAGTTGCCTGGCACCAGTTTTTGTTCCCTCCAGAGGTAATTGCTACCGAGGGGCTTAAGTAATGATATGTGACAAGGGTGTGAGGGCATGGGTGTGCCATCCGTCATCCATCTGAGTATCAGTCCACAAAAAGGATCTCCTGTGAAGTGAGTCGATGTCGTTTTCTTGACACAAGTTAAGACCACAGGGCTTTGGTGTTTAAAACCTGCAGAGTGAGGCTGAGTGAGAATTATATTCATATCAGGTGCAGTTGAACTCTGCAGTAGTTTTGGTGGTTCACAGACGTGGCTGTTGGTCCCTACTTTAGTTTTGTTACGTCTCTCTGAATAAAACAATGCCAGCGGTGCAGTTGGGCAGTAAACATCTTTAGTTGGCTTGGAAAAAAACTAAACTAACAACAAGAGCGACGTTGGAAAAAGAAAAAATATGGCATGGCAAATCCAAAATGTGCACAGAAGCACAGCCACCAACTAGACCCGGTTTCCTGCCCTCACAAAGTTCTCTTCTTCTCTTTGGCTTCCCTCTCCCTCAGCTGTACATTAAAGTGGCATAAAACAGAGGACAAAACTGGGTCCTCAGTGTCTTGGCACTTGAATGGCTTGATTTCCATTCCGGTGGAGACGGAGCGTCTCGGCCTGCCAAGTTGTGTGCAGACAGACCACGGCCTGGCCCGGCTTCTATAAAGAATTGTACTGTACACAGTGTCGACTGATAATGAGATTTACTCGGCACCCAACAGATCTGAGTCTTTTCGCTTCTCCTCTGTCACTGTGCGGTGACTCCCTTGAGAGACCAGCACCAAAAAACACATTTAAATGGTGCTATGTCACTCTTTCTCTCACGCACACACACACACACACACACACACACACACATGTACACACACACACGCACACACACGCACACACACACACAAAAGGCATACATCTGCTTCCAGAGCTCTCGATGAATTATCACCCCGCCGTGAGGTGCTGGAATACGCTGTTTGACGATTTGACTCTCTGATCTCATTTAAGTGTACGTCCCCTTACAAACACATCGGAACATCTTGCCCTCTCAGTGGGAGATGAAAGAGGCTGGTAGAGGGTGCTTCACTGCAGGACTGCGTTCTACTCACCAAGCACCCATCGCACACAAACACACACGCACACACTCCCCGCCACTTAAGTCCCAGTGCAATTTACAGTGGAAATGAAAACACTCCAATGGCAGAGTTTGACAGGGCGTGAGTGCTTTTCTTTATTAGACGTTACACGTGACAAGAAGACATAAACGACCCTTCGTAGAGCGTTGAGATAAGTTGAGTTTTAGGGTGTTTATAGAATCTCAATGTGCTCCTCTATATCATCTCATTCATAGCCTGGACCCCTCCTGCTTATGTGTGCCTCGGCTCCATCAGCCACCCAGCTAGTTACTAGCAAGCCGCCAACAGTAGATGATCTGTTGCCGTGTGTGTTTGTAGTTTGGAGCCTGAATTGATTTCATGTACGCAGTTATGTCGACTCTTCCTGAGTTACAGTAATTGGATTAGAGATAAGATCAGGCATTTACTGCACGTCTAACGTCGACAATTAGGAAGTCTCGACTCAGAAGAACAGATTGACTGAACGCAGCAAGATTGCAAAAGACACGCCTTTGAATTAAAAACCGCCTCCCGATACGATGCTAAATGGGTGTGTGTGTGGGGGGGGGGGGGGGGGGGGGGCGTCTCGTCTCCTCGAGGCCTCAGACGTCCTAAACGACCTTTCAAGCGCCACCCAGGGTCCAAATCTGCTCACTTAATCCGACGACGGCTGCCTCCCAGCAGTCCATCGCATTTGCGCTGCTCTTTATGTTGAACTGCTCTGCATGCATATGAGCTGTTTTGACGCTGGGAGGCAAGCACACTTCTTTTTTTCTTTCTTTTTTCTGTTGCTTTGAAGCTACTAGCCGTTCACGCTTTACTCTGAATCTGAGACTTGATGCAACAGATGCATGTCGACAGCAAATGCTTCTTGGGATAGCAGCACAGGTACCACAATGCAGCTGTAGAGGTGGGGTCCAACCGCAGGTCACATTCTGCTCCGTGGGTTTTAGGATTGTGTTGTTTGGCCATCAAACAAGGATCAGAGGCGTGGGCACTGGCGCCAAAGAAATACCAGAGAACATTTAGAGAACTGCCAAAGAACAGGGAACGATTGTTTAACAAAGTTCCCCAACACGTGTTTTGTTTGGCCACACTGCCCACCGACACTTATGACTCCCATTTGTCCTGTTAACTTAATCACCCTCGTCTCTCCGCGCTTACTTCCATTTCTCTCCCCCCCCCACCGTGCACAAGGTTATCATCACACCCTACGGCCAGAGTGGTTTCTGATTAAGGAAACTCAATCAATCTCAAACCTCCAGGAGTACAATAGGGCTCAGGCGATAATACAGGGCTACCGAAGGTCACACCTTTTCCTGGCCTTCCTCTATGGCACCGGCTTTTTTTAAGTAAAGTCGTGACTGAACTTTTCGGAGTGAGGCAAAGCCTTTCCACCTCCTATCCCCTGCCAAAGAAAATACATTTGGAAGCACATGAGCATCCAGTCGTCCCTGAGGAGTCGGCCCCAATGGATGGCTTGTCGTCTCACAGCCATCAGGAATGTTTTATTTAGCTGTTTGTCACACTGTAAGACATGGGAGACCTCAATCTCCTCCCTCTCCATCTACCGTGACCCGCCAGGGCTCCAGCCCGAGAAGGCCTAATGGAAACTCTCCTGTTCATGCAGCAGGTTTGGGGTGATTGTGTGGGGGGGGGGTGGGGGGAGAGGGGTAGTAACTGTCATTCAGATGGAATATTGGATAAACAGGGGTGAAAGGTCGTGTTTACACAGCAAATCCTTCACGTCAAACGGGAGATATTTGGCAACCGGGTGAAGGAGAAAAAGGAAGTCTCCTCCCCCCCTCGCCTGTCTAACATACATGTCACACACAAGCAGAGACAGGGTGAGCTCGCGGTCTGCCATTGGCTCAGTTTGTCACCTGCTAACTAATCAGTCTGTCATAACATTTTGCATACACCCAAGCAACCCTTAATATTAGCATTTAAATTGAGAACCCATCAAAGCGGGGGAGGGGGTTTCAGGCCAAACACTTTTTCCCTTTGCCTTCTCAAAGACGTCTCTCCAGGGGAGAAGTACAATAACTAATAATGCCTCTGATATGATAAAGAGCTGTCACGATTGATTTCCATGCCGCCTCGACTCTGCACCCCGAATTAATTGGGATCTGTCTTCGTCCTCCAGTCCTGTCGGTCCTTCTTTTTACCGCTTTCTCTTTTCTCGCTCTGGCTCCGCACTGCTCCCAGAGCTCATTTCAAATACCTCAATGCCGTTGGCCGTTGGCCGTGGCCTGCTGGTGGCATTTTGGCACGAGCAGATGTTTGGATTTTAAATGCCTCGGGATATGAAAGCAACAAATGTGCGAGCGGTTTCAGGCAGACGCTCACAGCCGGGGTTTTTGAGTTTTGAGGAGTCGAGAAGGGGGAAACTTTTTGCAGCGTAGTTGCAGCAAAGTACTCCTTTGACGCCGCCACCCTCAACTTGACTGAGCTCAGCACGGAAGATTATGGAGACGAATTTATTATTTTTTTTACCCTTTAATCCCTCTTTCAGGTTAAGAAGGGGAAGAGCTTTATTTTTGCGTGTGCGTGTGTGTGTAAGTGCGAGAGAAAGAGAACGAGGAGAGGAGAATAGTGGAGGTGATGGCGGAGAAGTAGTCCCTACGAGTCGTGCAGATCAAGGTCGCATCACTGATTCCCCCCTTCTGTTAGGATGAGAGCGGGTGACCTCTGCTTCATTAACTCCGTAATTCGCTTTCAGCCCTCCCTCTGTGTGTGTGTGTGTGTGTGTGTGTGTGTGTGTGTTTATCTGTTTGCATGCATGTCTAAAGGCTGATAGAAGGTTGTGTTAATGAGGCATCAGGACAGCATCAGGACAGATTTGAGAGAGAAAAGCGAAGTGAGCAAAAAAAAGAAAAGTTTCTCCAGTCAGCTTCTTGATGCAGACACCCTCCTCCCTCCTCCCTCCATGATCCCCTTCTTCCAAACCAAAGAGGAGGGCTGCAGGCAAAACAAGCAGACAGGCCTTTGATGCCCAAGTTGATGGTTACCAACTCCTCTCTTCCTCTATCCCCCTATCTCTCTCTCTCTCTCTGTCTCTTCCTCTCTCTTTCTCTGTGTCCGCCTCGCTCGCTCCCCGTTTTGACAACCGCACCACGCCCTCCACTGAAATGCGCCTAATCACCGTCTAGCCGAGGAACGACACCCCCCGCACCTTTCTCCTCTTTCTTGTCACCGTTTACGCTACTCCGCTCCGTCTCCTCGCGCCTTCTCCTCCCCTCCGTCTACCGTCGTGCAGCGATCGGAGAGTGGAGTAAACACGAGTTGTCACACACTTCGTCCCCAGCTCGTCTCGGTGCAGCCAAAGAAATTATGCATCCCGTCGACACACTCGGGAAACAGAGCGTCGGCAGTGGCATGCAGGTGGAATCCTGGGTGATAAAGGAAGAGGATTTGGCATCTCTGAAAACACTCCCTGCACTCACACGCGCTTTTTTTTGTTCAGCCGCTCGGCATAATGTGAGAGTTTCTCCCAAAGTCATGAGCGGTTTTGTCTCTAATTCGGTAAAACCAACCTGGACTTGCGTGTCAGTGCAACTTTGTTTAATTGGCTTAAACAGAATTTGTTTTAGGATTTCAGCTGAATAATCACATTAAAGAGTGAGACCTTGCTAACTGGCAGTGGAGTCACGGGCTTTAATCACAATTCTCTCTGCGATTTAAAAGGCAGTAGCATTATTTAGTGAACTCCTAATTTGCCTTTTGATTTGAATTTAATTTATCTCTCCCCAAATACCAGCCGGCCCCAGGAGGCCTGTTAGTAGATAATATATTTACTGTAGCAATCAACTATAAGTCAGCAAGCCTGAATGGCTCCACTCCGAATGAGCTCCATTTTGTGTGTGTGTGTGTGTGCGTGCGTGTGCGCGTGTGTGCGTGTGCGTGTGCGTGTGCAGGCTTTAAACAACGGAACAGAAAATGTCACTTGTCTCACGATTACGGAGGGCTGGAGGCTATTCTAAAACTAATGACTCCATAATTGTAACGGGTCGCACAATGACAAACTTCATTACAAAGGCTATTCCTCTGAAGTCGATGAAGACGTCTCACACCACCCACTACAGACATGATCTGACTTCAATATGACGAGACGAGATGGAATTATTTTTCACGGATCAGTTCACCGTTTTCAACGTTGTCGATTTTGTGCTCGGGTCAACACAATTGAGTCAGAAAAATTGATAACCAATAACACCTGACAAAGAAAATGGATTATTAGAGACATGAGACATTTATTTGGAGATTACCAGGCAGAGTAATTGATGATATTAGTTCATGGGCACCCACAGCAGAGACCCACAGCAGTGCAGTTAAGTGCTCCGCACATAGGTCCATTTTCATTGGTATTCTTCCCATTCACTGCAATAAAAAAACGGTTAATGCTGTCAGGATTCAAGTGGGCTAGCAGGGGGATTATATGGAAGGATGGTGTCCTTTTCTCTCTCTCTCTCTCTCTCTCTCTCTCTCACACACTGCATGTACCTCTCTCTAGCCCGGCTTCCCTCTGCCTCCTCTTCCCTCTGTTCTTCTGTATGCTGTGGGAGTGTTGTTTAGACCTTACAAAGCCCGTGCTTATGGGGGCTGCACTCTGGAACAGCAGATAGCTCTGTTTTTCTTATTTCTCCGAGGATGGAGACGGACAGAGCGGCCGCGAAAAGACCAAAAAACTACGACAGCCGCAGGAAGCGTAACCGGATGAGGCGTGCAAGAGAAGTGGTTGACTGTGGCGATGGAAACAATGTTGCACAGGTCATTGCACCTTATCAATAACAACTCAAATGAGCAAAAGTTGACCTTGCTCTCAATAATCAAATGCATTTATTTTAAGTGAGGCTAATGGAGTATTTGAAAACAAACTCTTATTAACTAAATATCAGGAATAGTACGACCTCCGAAAGCTGCTGCCTCACTTCAAACAGGCGTGTAATTCATAATGAAAACCACAAGAGCATCTCCAAGCCTACACATTCATTTTTTAATCAATTAACTTTTTACTATCGGGAAAGTGAAGAGAGAGAGGATGCAAAGTTCACTGAGGTTTACACTGTCTCTTTAATACAGAGCCATTGATTCGCTGACATTTAATTTGCTCACAGTCGATAGGGAGTGAGCAGTGGTCAGCATGGATACAGTGTAACAACAGGAAAAGACCACAGTATTTAAATATCATTGTCTCAATCAGCCCTTATTGATTGAATGCATCTGAAACGTTGGCACTTGGCTCCCACGGCGCATACCAGCAGCCCACTGCTCCTAACATGCTGAGGAGGTCATGCAGAGGTCAAATCCATGATTGTACCTGTGTGTCTAAAGCCTGACGCAATGTATTTTTAGGTGCACATGGGTGCCAAAGAGATGCAGAAATAGTATGTGTAGTTTGAGAAAAGCGACCTGTTTTGGGGATGAGAGAGCAGGTGAAGTGACAGGTGAGCCGGGGAATATGACATAGTGCAGGGAGGGGAGGGGGGGGGGGGGGTTGTGTCGTTATGTGGAGCAGACTACCTTCATGCACTAGAGAGGGAAGTAATGTATCAGACAAAGTGACTTGAAGACTGGCAGCTAAGAAACAGATGATAGGTGTTCATTAGTAAGAGAGCTCGTCGGTGTCTCTCTCCACACACACACATACACGCACACGCAAACACGCGCACACACACACACACACACACACACGCACACCCTTCAATTTAAAGTTAAAGTAACGGAAAAAAGGATGGAGGTTAAAATCTCCAGAGAGGAGGCTGTGCGATCGTAAAGGTGCTGATTTACCACAATCTAGTTTCACCTTCTCACAGATGAAGCCTATTCTATCCTTCTCCTCTCTCTCTCGCTCTCTCTCTCTCTGTCTTTCTGTTTTTGTTCCTTTGTCTCTCCCGGTATGCAACCTTTCCACGTCTTCTCTCTCGGTCTGCCTAAATCATTACTAGTGTTTCTTTTCTTTTTTTTGCTCTTTCTCTGAAATTTTCCAACTCTGTAAAAACTTTGGCAGAAGGCTTTTCCATTCTCTCACAACTCCAGAGTGCAGTCCGGATAACTGGCAGCACATGAACAAAGCATTGTATCTGAGAGCAGGGTTCTGTTCAGGAACACTTCTGACTGTCACAGCTGTGTTCGTTTTCTTAGAATAATGTTTTGTGATTGCTGATTGAGGACAGACAAGATCGCTCCGTGAAAATAGTTTTAAAGCAAGCCGTAAAAAACAAAGTGTTACCTTTCTTTGGAGAAAAATAATCCCCACACCCACTGTGCGCCAAGTTAACCTCTACAGTGGACCCCGAGCTTTCTAAAACCATGAAGGACGCCTTCATAGAGAGTTTACCATCTCTTATAATAATGCACATTAGCAGCTGATTCCGGCTCCGCTGCTGTGTAGCTTTGCGGATGAATATTAAACCTAAACAATGAATACAAATACAAGTGTACTAATTGATTAAATGGATTTCTTTCATTCTGTTCAAAAGTGAACTGAGCTTGCAATTTAGGTTTTGGAGTTCGAAATGTTTTCATTAACTTCTCTCGGTGGCCAGCAGCTCATGTCCTCAAGTGTCCTTGGTCGAGACAAAGAACGCTTCTTACCATTCATGGAGGCTTGATGTCATAAGCGTCTGAGTGGATGGGAGGAAAGTTGTTATCGATTAAAGTAAAGTCAAAATGGAACCACATCTTTTCAGCCACCCAGCCTGTCCTTGAGGCACCCTACGGTGCTTGGGCACCCACTTTGAGAACCAAGGCCCAGGGATCAATTTGGGCTCCTTTTCCTTCAGCGTTGAAAAACTCTCACACTGTCTTGAAGAATGATGAATGTAGTCTCCTTTTCCTGTTTTGACTTTATTTAATAACTGCCTGTGGCCATCAAACAGCAGCAGGATTGATACGCGTGTCTCCAAATTGAAAAGGTCTAAATATAATTTCCGCTGGAGAATCACAATATTTTTTATATTAGTTTTCTGGCACGTCAAGTAAAGAGAGTGCAACAATATTCGTATTGTTAGTGGCCTTACAAGTAAATAAACAATTAGGTCTATTAATGAAAGTGTATTGTTCTAAGCCTTTACGTTATTGTAGAGACTGTATGAAGTGTCCTCGGTGCAAAGATGAACACAAAAACAAACACTGGCATTATATTTATGTATCCACCTATATACTGTATCTAAATCTTTTTTTTTAACCAAAAACATGCCATAGCTACTCTAGACAACCACAGATCACAACGTGTTTCTTTCCATTAGAACTGCGTACTGCTGGAGAAATGTGCCATTTAAACGGTGGTCTGTGGAAACCATCCCACCCACTATCAAACCCCCGGGCCTCATTGGACCAGGGCTCCCCCTCCTCACACATCTCAGTTCAACCTCCGCCCTATATTTAGGGGTCAGCTGTAGCTCATGGGGGAGAGTGGTCGTCCCGTAACCACAAGGTAGCCGGTTCGATCCCCGCTCTCCCCATGCCGAAGTGTCCTTGAGCAAGACACTGAACCCCCACTGCTCCTTAATAACTAAGGATGGGTCAAATGCAGAGAAGAATTTCCCCACTGGGAAAAATAAAAGAGTGTGCCGCAGTAATCTGAAAGAAGGGATGCACTGATACTGATATTGAATACTCAAATAGCTGCATCGGTTATCGATGAAATTGTGCTATTCAAGTTTAATATTTTATTTACCTTATGTACTGGAATTCTTCTTTAAATGTTGACCAATTTGTTGCTGCATTTATAACGTTTGCACTTAATTTATAATTCCTGTTAGTTTTGAAGATTCTTTTCACCAAGTTGCTGGTGTTATTAAATACTGATATCGGACTGGTTCTCGGTATCGGCCGATCACCAACGCCCAGGTATCAGTATCGAGACGTAAAAAGTCGGATCAGTGCGTCCCGATCCGAAAGGGATTCAAATGCACGACGTCTTCCGTTAAGAGAGCAAAAAAAACACATCCTGGGTCCAAAAAGGTCGCCAGCGAGTCAGAGCAGTAAGTATTTTAAAGTAATCAGAATACGTAGTGAGGTGAGACAGTTTACTTCAGTAACCTAACCTGCACTTTTGGGGATCTGGCTGACAACAGAAGACTGAATCAAATCTCTCTCAAAAAATACCTTTAAACAACCACATTCCTAAACAGGTTTGAGGATCCGAACAGGTGTGTGTGTTTAAGGCCTCGGGACTCACTCACTTGTATTTCCATTGCGCAACTTACAGTTGATCGCACAAAAGCACTGACATGGATTTGAAAGAGTAATTTGACCCCAGACGTCGTAGCCCTGGGCTGCGGCGCTTTACCGGCTAGCGTGGTTCACCTTAGAACAAAGTAAGCCGGGCCTTAGCCTGCCCGGCAACATGATCCGGTCTACAATGATTCCCAGGCATCTGGGGGTCACGCACACGAACGGCTCTCTCAAAGGCAATGTCACATCGGAGAGGACCATTCCCTCGGCTAAAGAAGAGAAACCTGATACGCGCACATGCACACACACTCTCACTCCCCCCGCCCCTCCGCCCCTCCCTCTGATGGCCATGAGAGTGTGAGAGGGACAAGGCTGAGTTAAGTGTAAAGCCCCAGTGAGAGAGAGAGAGTGTGTGTTCAGTATCGATTAGTATTTGATCTCTGCCAGTCGCTCCTCTCCTGTGTCTCCCCGCAGGCTCCGCGCTGACCTTCAGTCTCCACACACACACACACACACACACACACACACACACACACACACACACACACACACACACACACACACTCACACACAGCCCCAGCACGAGTATTGCCTCTATGTTGCCACAAGCGTGATAACTTACCCTTAATGGAGGCGGTGTGAGACGGCGTGGAGGTGTTAGGGGGCAGAGACACAAACAAAAACAAAAAAGAAAGAAAGAATAAAGGCATGGGATGGCTTTGGGCATGTGACGGAAGACAAATGGAGTGACTCAATAGGGCCATTAGGAGTCTTGGGCAAAGGGGGGGAGCGGGGTGTGTTGAGAGATGGATGGCATAAAGACGATGGCTTTGAGAGGACGTGAATAGATGTAGGGAAGCATGGTTTGATCAGGCAATCTGCTTAACCAGCTTACGGCTCCTGGCCCCGCTCCCCGCCCTCCATCCGCTCACACTTTCTGTACATTCTTCGATTGCAGTTATCATCATAACTCTTTAGAAGTCTCCTCTGATATTTTTATTAGGCAAATTCATCAGTCGTCTTACATTTCTATGTACGTCTATCTATGACTTGGGGGGGGTGTCAGAGGATTGGGAGTAATCTTTAATATGTTCAGCTAGTCTTTGTAGTTCTGCACTGTCCTCCACTTCTGAACTTCCTTTTTTTTAAAAATATATATCTGCCAACCCCGCCGTGCCCTTCTTCTTTTAATCTATCTTCATCGCTCTCTTTCTCTGCAGTTTCTTAGCCCTCTTCATCTTCGCTTCCTCTCGGCCTTTATAACTGTTAAGTCATGTTTTATAGTTCTATTTGCTGGCTGGCCCTGCTGCTGTAATAGAATCGCTCCTTCCTACATAGACAACAGTTTCCAGGGTAACAGAGACGGGGAAGAGGAGGCCACAGAGTTTACTGTGGTGTAGTCAATTTCTTTTTTTTTTTTCACCACGATGTTTTGGCTCTTTTCTGATGCAACCTGAGGTGTGGAGATGGAGATCCAGGACAGCAATGTTTTTTATCAGCTTGAAAGCATTACTGCGGTTTTCAATTCGTTGCGATTGCATTTACTTTTTTCAGAATGAGCGTTCGCCGCTTGTTGTAGAGGTTGAGCAGGTTGACGCATCGTCCTTTGTTAGGAGTAACCCTGACTGGCATTTGTAAGGAGGAGGAGGAGGAGGAGGAGGAGGAGGAGGAGGAGGAGGAGGAGGAGTGAGCGAGCGAGAATGCCTCGCAGACATTCACTGGCATTTCCCTAATCACTCCGTCTCATCTTTTATTACCTCGGAAAGTCATTCTCCTCTCGGGTGCTGGCACTGCAGATGTTTCTACCGCCTGCAGTATTGGACATTTTTTGTCAGTGGCAGAATAGAGGAGAGGAGACAGATCATAATATGACTGTCAGTAATATCCTCACTTTGCTGCCGGGAATTAATATTTGCGCGCAGAATGGCAACAAACTCTCACAGGTCTGCAAAACCGCATTAAGAAAATATTCCTTCGTCAAATTGTTATGTCGCCTTTAGGGTCGTGGCCAGCTATTCTCCTGTAATTCACATTATTGGTGTTCTCTGAACATCCTCACTGATATTCAGGAAAATAAACATCAATCAGAGCAATGGACCATGAAATCGAATGCGTTTCACTGACTTAAAAACAGCTTAAAGAGTAGCCATACTCATTTTTTTTTGTAATTACAGCGTATTAGTTGTTGACTGGGTCAAAAGGCTGTATTTTCGGGGTATTTTACTTTCAGAGCTATCTGGTTCTGGGTCTATATGTTCCTTAGTTTATATAATTTAAAGATCATATCACACACTGTTCCTTGCCGTTTACAGTAATCAAGGTATTCTTGCTTCATGTCGTAGAGAAAAACAAAAAAAGGCTGTAAAAAAAATAAATCTATTAATATAATGTTTCACTGAATTGAACTTAAACTCAGGTTCTTAATAAAAAAAACTATTTTTTTTGTTTGAAAAAAAAAAAGTAATAGCGAGGAATAATAAGCCTGTACTTAATATGGAGTTGAAATCATCATTTTTCGATTCATTATCCACTCCCGGATGACTGTTTTGCAGCAGTCCAAAGATAGACATATTCATACAGACACCACCACTTTAATCGGCGTGGATAATGTTAATGGCCCCACCTCTCTGGTGCCAATAGATGCCTGTTTGTTATTCCTGCCCTCTGTAATGCCGTCGTGTTTCTATAAAAGGGGATGACACGAGAGAGGGATAGTGTAACGGCCTGGCCGCGCAACAGAGTGTGCTACAAATGAGAGGTTGAAAAGAGGGGTGTGTGGGGGGGGGGGGGTTGTTCGAGATAGTTGTGCAGAGTGGTGCAGCGTGAGGCAACAGAGAGGGAGAGACAAAGAGGGAGCACGGCTATATTTAGTCTGACCTGAGTGCCCCTGTGTGTGTGTGTGTGTGTGTGTGTGTGTGTGTGTGGACTGGAGCGGGCCGGGCAGAGAGACAGGTGCAGCGGGCTGGTCATTATGGAAGAACACAAGAGCCTGATAATGGGGGCCCTTATCTGACAACTACCTGTACCCCCACTTCACCGCCTATATTTAGCTCCGATTTGAGCTGCTCGCGTCTATGTGCGAGTGTGAAAACGCGGGCTGGCACTGTGGGGTGTGTCGCTGGGGATTGGCCACGGGCGGGGGCTGTCTCTGAGGAGACTGGCATCTGTTTGAAGACGCCATACTGCGTTGGCATAAAGGTGCTCCCGACCTGCAGGGCAATGCGTCTCAGGACTGCACTAATATAAGTTTGTCACATCTCCGTAATAACATCTGCTGTGGAAGTGAGAACTACATGGTTCGTATGTGTGTTCGCCGCTGATGGTAAACTTCAACGATGCTTTTTTACAGTCCAGGCAAATGTGTAACAGTTGGCACGGTGGACATCAACACAATTTTGTTTGGGTATAAATCCACTTCACTGTCAGGAGATTGTAGAGGGTTACTGCATGTGTGTTTCTTTCCTCTCTTTTCCAGTGTTTTTCGGCAAATATTATTTGCAATGTATCAAGTGCAGCCCATCATTTCTCGAGACCGGAAAGAAACCAGGAACTAGTCCGAGTTTCAGAACTGCTCAACCTTGGACTGTTCTCTGGGACAAAAATGCTGCGTCACCATAATGTACCTCATAAAAATGCTTTAAGTTTCTCAATTTAAAGTAGTGCGTTAACAAACTGCCACTTTGTAATGTGGATTTCTTAAAGGAACAGTATTTCATTTTGGGAGTTAGGTGAGAAGATTGATACCGCTGGCATGTCTATATGAAGTCAGTTAGCTTAGCATAACGTCATGACCTTAACGCTAGCAGACAAACTGTGCCCGGTAAGAAACTAGTGGTATCAATCCTCTCATCTAACATCTTTTACAAAATGTGGAACTACACTTATAATTTCGCAGTGATAAATATTATGCTATTGTTTCTGTCGTGCATTTTAACGTTTGCTATTGCTAAACATAATCAAACTGAAATCGCCTCACTATTCATCTGCATTTCACATGCGCTTAAAGTGATATGAACGATGGAGTTCAAATCAAGCTGAAAGGTGCACTGACCGTTCATCTGAGGGGCCACGACTTCTACTTCAGTCCTGTCACGGAGACCAACATGAATGAAAGTCGGTCAGGTTACAGGTCATCGCCGGCGTGTGACCGAGCGAATGTCCGTCCCGCTCACTGTGGTAATTCAAGGCGAGCGAGCAGATAGCCGCTGAAAGTTATAACATATTGTCTCCGTCATAATGAAATAATACCACCCGCTCTAATCGCAAACGGCCCCGTAAGGCAGAAGGAGAAGGTAAACTCCAACTTTGGCTCTTGCAATTTCAATTTCACAGAGAAAGAACACTGTTTTTACAGCCCAGTTTAGAAAATGAGCTTTTCATGCACTCGCCGGGTTCATTTGTGCATTTTTATGTTCCTACTTTGTTGCCAAACAGCGAATGAGTCAGTTGGGAATTGGAGATACCATTTTATCTGGCTGTGCCTGTTGGCTGCAGATTGCAATAGACAAATATTTTTCCCCCGTTTGATGTCGATGGCATCGCTCCTGAAAACTTGTCTTTGCGGTCGTGAGAGAGGAAGTTGTTCGGATGGATTTGATTGAACTGCAGCACCAGTTGTGCTGTGTTTACGGTTGCTTAGTGAAACTTCATAATTGAGGCGCAGGATTTACCGATGACCTTTAGTTGACTCATAAATTGTCAGCTGGACCCTTCACCCTGGCCCCAGCCCGCCCTAGATCTCACGGATAGCGCACCATTGAAACCATTAGAGTGTAATGTGAGAGTAAGGGACAGGCTGTATGGGTGGGGGAGTGGGGGGGGGGGGGGGGGGGTGTTTGAGGCGGTGAGGCGGTCAGTGAATCTTTTTAATCTGTCTTCTATTTCAGTTCAGAAAGCCAAGGTCACCGTCACTTGAGGGGTTTGAGTGAAGACACGTTGCATTCTGGGTAAAGAGAGCTAGTGAAAATGACGGGGGGGCATTGGCGGTCTCTGGTTGAGGGGAAGGCCCGGGGGGGGGGGGGGGGGGTACTTGATGTCAGACAGTGAAGGAGATGGAAATAGAGAGAGGTTGGAGGACTTTGGGGATTTGAAGGCCAGGTGAGGTCTAACCTGCCCGAGGCAAAGAGAGAGATGGATCAGAGCCAAGATGACAGAGGGAAGACGAGGTGCGTCTGCAAGGGGCTGTAATTTAATCTCTGGTCAGTGAACTGAAAGTGGGAGTGCTCGGCTGCCAAGCTAGAGTGAGCAAAAAACAATTGTTCCAATCCACGGAGTCAATTAAAACTGCAGATAAAAATGTATGAAAAACGCATCTATTTGAGGCTCATTTCTTCTCCCCCCCCCCCCCCCCCCCCCCCATACCCAATGTTTTCCTTTTTGTCTATCTTAGGACGGATGAGAATGGGTCAAATTTGGGATAGGGGAGCAGGGGGTAGGCGTGGTCCCGTTGCCACAGGGGGCAGTACAATCAGGGGTGAATTCACAAAGAGTGGATTGCAGCTGCTGATAACACCGTGCATTGCGCAGGACTTGCGACCACCATCTGTCCCGTGTTAAGGTCCGATTCACTAAAGATATTGCGCTAATGTTATTATACCGCAAAACGCACCCATAAAGTTTTGCAGCTGAGTATGTATGCCCTTTTGTTTTGCTCTGATTTCAATTATCCACGTGACAAAGTATACACGCGCTTGAGTCCAATGCGGTTGCCAGGGGCGATAGTCCGCCGGAGCCAGAAGTCCATCAGGACCCAACGGGTTCAGGTGGGTCTCGGTCTGTGTAGACCGAGCTCGGGTCGGACTCAGGCCCATTTCATTCCTCTCCTTTCAATGTGCACATATGTATAGAGATAACACATCATTAACCCACGAGCAGAAGTCTCGCACCTTTCTGGAAACGCCACGATCACGGCAGAAAGAGCCAGGAACGCACAAATGACGTGTGCAGCCATCTCATGGGTTTCAGAAAGGTTTATGAGCAAAACGTCTTTGAAGGCATTTATTTTTTTAGAAACACGCCTCATTAATAGAGCCGCTGGGCGCTTTTAGGCACAAGGCACCGCAGCGTATCTTCATGTATTATTTAATTCTCTTTTCTTTTCTTTTTTCTCAAAAATGAGATGTAGGGGAGCTTTATTCGATTCTTTTTCATGACTCAACTGTCATTGCATGCCTCTTACTGCAATGCAAAATGTAAAGAATTGGACCGTTTCTGCAATGAGGCTCATCTTCTCAGATTTGACTAAACTAACATAAGTGTCTGCATATCACCTCCTTTGAATGCGTGAGCACCGAGACTCCGTTTACTTGACAGCGCAGGCGTGGATGCATTTTCGATGCTTTGAGACCAACACGTTTTCTTTATTGTCTCATTTTCACAGGTTTAGCGAACGCACAAAAAAAAGAAGCGCGATCCTCTCGTGAACAGCAGTAATAATTGTTTTGCGTTTAGTCTAGATGTCCGTCTGGTGCCAGGACACTGGGCTCCATGTCGGTGACGGATAGGTTTAATGTCCCTCTGTAAATGTTTTTGATTTAATGACGTCAATTTGCGGCACTACAGGACACGGCAAAAAAAAAAACACACAACTATTAACACAGTTTGAGCTGATGAGGTACACGTTGAGTATTTTTACGAGTGCGCTTGCCATGAGCTCATTTCTCCCCTAAAATTTTTATTTTCTAAAAAAGGGAACTTGGCGCTAAAAGAAGAGATGGAGCAAAGGCTGCAGGCAAGAGCGGATATAAGGGGGAACGATATGACAAAAAAAAAGGCCTGGTGTGAATACTAAAAGGAATACGAGTTGGCGCTGAGAGCTGTGTGCTCAAAGCATCTCAAGATCTAACTTAATAACAATGTATTTCAGCCTGTTTAAAATGATCCCGAAGTTAAGTTTCTTTGTGTGAGCATTATATAAAAGAGTTTTATATGCAAGAGGAAAACAAGTAAATCCAATCATTTATTTGTGGGCAGCCAAAGTACACTGTGAGCGCTGCCTTAAATTAGATAAATAGATACATCTGTTGGTTTAACAGACATAAGAGACCAATTAATGAAGTGAAGTGCGGGAGTTTATTCAGCCTGTGCGTGTGAGTGAGTTAGTGCGCGTGTTTGTTTCTGCTTACTATATTGATTTAAAGCCCCGACAGTGCAGGCAATCAAGATTTTTAAGCTCGCCATAGATTTATTTATGTAAAGCACACACACACACACACACACACGCAGTGATTCAGGGTCTGTGTCCAAACATGATGTGCCGTCCCAGTTCCCTTGCCTGCAGCCTCTCTTCAGCCACAGCCAGCACACATCTCCTCCCATTCATCAGTCGGCATTAGGCCGTGGTCGGTAGGCAGACAGGTCACTCCACCTCCAGATGGATCCTTATTAGAGACAGTCTCTCCATCCATCCGAGCCCAAACTACCCTCCCTCTGCCAGGAGCTCACTCGCTCCACTTTAAGAACCCTCGTCGGGGTCGGAAACACTTTCTGAACATTTTCGGAAGTTTTTTTTTTTTTTGCCATAGAGATACATGTGAGGATGAATAAATAAATATATATATAAGCCTCTTATGCATTATTCCTTCTCAGAGCAATCGCATTTTCCCTCCCCACCGTCGGCCTGCCTTTGCAGCCACCTCCTCTTTCTCTCCCTCCTCTGTTTTCCCAAAGCCCCATAAAAGTCGGAGCACTTTAATAAGGAGATGAAACGAGGGAGAAGAAGTGTGTGATGTGATGGAGATGAGAGAGATGATGAAATGGAGATGGATTGGATGTGGAGAGCCACAGGTGACAGGTCTCGTCCTCTCCTCACTTTCGCCCCCAAAAGCTGTCTGTGTTCTGTCTGGCAAATCCCACGTCTCCACTCGGTCTCTCATTCCAGCCATTTTTCCTCTCCGCTGTCTCTTTCCCTTCCCTCTTCTTCCCTTCATATATAGGACGCGCATGGTGCGGAGCGGCGCATGGATAATTAGCAGTAGTTTATTAATTATGAATGAGAGCGGGTTCTGTGGGAGCCAGTGAGTGGGCCTCTCGCAGAGGCTCATCAATTAAACAACAGAGTTTCCCAGCCTTTTGATTAAAGATAAAGAGGAAATAAGATGATCAATAGAGACCTGTTAGAGACTGGCAGAGCAGATGAACAAAATGCGAGGAAGCTAAGACCGAAGAATATGGACAGAAAAACCAGACGAGTGGAGGAAGGAGCCCCACTGACTCGCAACAAACGGCCCTGCTTTGAGGTTGCAATGTGACAGCTTTGGAAGGAAAAAAAAGAGTGACTGCAAGGATGTGAAAAAAAAAACGTGGGACGTGTGTGTGCGTCAACACACACGCGTGCGCGCGGGTCGGCGTGTGAATCCTCTCACGTGACATCGGCAGCGCGGTGGGAAAGCCTCGCGATCGGTCCGCATCAATCGTTACTCTGCCCACACGGACCGGCGCTTGGATCGATGCCAAGGTGCCAGAGCGGGCAGAGCGCCAGGACCCTGCCGTCTGTTGTCGCCCTCCTTTTTTCCTCTGCCTTCCCTTTTCATTCTCCCGACCCTCGCCTGACTCTCCTCTGCCTTCTCTCTTTTGTTCTCTCTCTTCCTTCCTCCCCACGCTTTTTTTTCCTCCTCTTTCCCGTCTGTTACTCCTCATCTTTTTCTCACCTCCCACTCCCTCTGCCGCAGCGGTCAGTTGTTCGCCGCGTCTCCCCCGTCAGCGGGGTCCCGCGTCTCCTTTTTGTTCGCCTGAGGAGATAAAGAGGTCTTAAATCTCTTTCAATTTTTTTATTTAATTTATTCAAGAGTGAAGCTGGAAGAAAAACAGGTTTGATTTGACAGCACGGCAGGAATCGCTTTCCAGCTTGAATCCTGTTGTTTCAGGTGATTCAGCAGCCAGGACCCCCATACGACCAAGGAAACACACACACACACACACACACACACACACAGACCTACTGTCTCTGTCTTTGAACGTATATATGAGCTTCTCGCACAGCTCTCCACATGTTCCCCCTGTCGGGGGCCTTGAAGTCGGGGCCAAGTGTGCAGTGAAAGGCCTTGTGATGGACTGCCGGTGCTGGTACTGTTAATTGACGCCATGTCTGATTACGCTTTTACAGCGTGCACAGGAGGCTGCTCGGCTTGTTGCTAGGCTCCTGTCCAATGAGTGTCTATAAAAGTGGGCGGACAGTGCTGTCATGCTCATCACAGACACACACGTACACACACGCACACACACACACTCGCACTCTGCGATGCGCACACTCTCAGATTAAAAACTCACATCCCGTTTCTCCATCCATGTGAAGCATGAAAGGAAATTAACGTTCCCCCATGTTTCCAGGTCAATTACTTTTACTTGCTTTTTAAATTGACTCGCAAGCACACATCAACTGGGCCGGTTGTAAAGATGTGTTGGACTAATCTATGATGTGTGAGGCCGGTCGTTGTGCTGCAGACTGGTGAGTGAGACAAAAAGATTCATGAAGCGTTTTAAGCCCGAGGTTAAGAAATAAAGTTTTTTTTTTTATCTACATACTATATTCTCACAGCTGTTTCCCCCTCCAAATAGACATTACATAAGTCACCCATTGCTTTGTGAACTGCAGTGTTGATTTTGGCCATCGCAGCTTGTTTTTTTGCAACCATAAAGGACACGGGAGGGTCAAGTGCAACCGAACACGACCGAAAAAGGTAACAATTAACTTTGACGAACTGAAAACGCACTTCGAAAGGGTTTAAAGTTGTAAGACGAAAACACAGACAACTCCCAGACTGCACAACGACGTTGTAGAGACCTGTCAATCACAAGGTAGCCACGCCCTAAAGCATACCCTGTTTCATCATCTATTTGACTCTAAATAGGACCATAACTTACTAAATGAACATCATGTTGTATTAAAGGACACTTAATAAACCCGTGTTTACAGACTTCTTTTTGCAACCAGTCGCCCCCTATCGGTCATGAGAAAGAATGCAAGTTAAAGGTACTTCCTCATTGATCAATTGATCTGATTGGGCAGGGAAGATGCTTATGGAGTCATCAAATGCATTTGCTCATATACCAAACTTTTCCACATCTCTTGCTCACTGCGTGTCACAAATCTGAGCCTCCTATACGCTCAACCTGGCTCCTCATCTCCTTTCTATTTTGCCATCTTTGATCACTATAAACAGCATCTGGTGCCTTTGGACTAACCAGATCCCCTCCCACTCACAGCAAGACTAACTAATAGCAAATTCATCCCAACATCTGGGTAGCTCTACACTTTCTGCACTTAATCCCATATTAACATCACCGGAAGCTAAAACCAAACATATTCAGTCTATCACACAAGCACATATTTTTGTGCATTTTGAGGTTCCCAGTGTATCCTCTGCCCTCACTGTCTCCCCCCTAAGGAAGCAGCTCTGTTCCCTCTTGTGCAGCAACATGCCAGGTTACATAGCATTACCCTCATTACTCAAACCCCCTTCAAAGCGCTTCACTCATTGTGGCTGGAGGATAAATGAGGCAGCCTCTCTGGCCTCTTTGGGGAGCTGAAGCTCAGCTCAACAAGTCAACCAGCCAGTGCAGCAAAGAGCAACTTCAGTCGGAGCCAAACTTCCTGGTTTACTTGTGATTGGTTATGGATTTTGGCCCTTAGTGCTTCGCCGTCTTTACAGGCACTCTGCTTACTCAACATCGAAATCAAAGAGTTCTGACTTTTGGCTTTTTTTTGTGCCTTCAGACAAAGACTTTGTTTGTTTTCACATCCTCTCAGACAAGTTTTAATGTATCATAAGAGCTCTCAACTTCTGTGTGGGAAGTTTGCTATCGTTAGCATCTACAATACTTTATGAGTGGATGCATTCACAGTGAAACATGGCCTCAGGCTGACATCAGCGCTGGCCAGACTAATAATAAAAAGAGCTTGTTTTGAATAAAAGATGCAATTATTTTTATTTTTATGATGAGTTTTTATCTTAGCACTAAATATAAAAGTTGATGAATCCTGAATTACACATTGTGTTGATAAGGTAAAGAGACACCAATTTACAACAAAGATAATTGTACATATTTTAATATCATATCATGATGTTGTAGCTGTAAAGGTGCTAACAAAAGCGTAGAAATATAAACTAGATATGTAGATTAATTTACCTATCATAATTCTATGGTGAAATTAATTTCAGTTGAATCGCAAGTTAAAGAAAAATCAATGGTGTGTGTGTACATTTTAGCCGTTGACGAACTGCAAGCCGACCTCGTCAGTGCCCAGTCCAATATGGAAGAAGCTATAGCTGTGCCATTAAAAACGTGTCGTTTATATACAGTTACGTGATGGGAATTGATGGTCCAAATATATCATATTTATAATTTGTTCAAGCTCCTGTGCCGGAGTTTAAACTGCTCCACAACAGAGGAATTATTTTCAGACATTTAAGAGACAGGAATCAATGATACAAATGTTTATTTTGAATAAACTGTATTGGCTTTCTGGGCCCTGTTATCAACCGAGCTAACGAGTTTGTGAACTGGCAGAGCATTCCCCCCCCCACCCCCCCAGTAACTATTTATTTAATGAAACGATGTTCAAACCCTCGAACAGAATGCCAGAGGGAATAACCAGCGCAGTACAGAGGGAATAGAGAGTAGCTCAAAAATATATTTTTAATAAATCACTAGCGTGCAGTTACTCTATCGCCAGCCCTCTGGCACCGTATACTTCACGGGAACAATCGGATTCATTTTGCAGTGCCACTTTGTGTTGCCAATGCGTCTTAATCCCGGAGTAGAAGGTGGCAGATACGCATGGATGTATTCAAAGAGGGAGACACACACTCTCACATGTTGATTCCCACATTCACAGCGACTCTGCAGGAGTCAATGTCTTGTTGCCATAGCGCCCGTTGGCATTGAAGAACACAGCCAGGCGTGACTGCGGAGGGAGAAGAGAAAGCGAGAGCAAGACATAAAGTAGAGGAAATACGACAGGAAAGAAATGAGTGAGAGAGCAGCGAGGGGTGGATGTCGAGGTTAACGAACAGCCCGTACAGCCGAATGTTTGGTGATTCAAACCTTCATTGCTGCTTCCTCCGCCCCTTTTGTCCATTCATGCCTTCACTCTCTCTGACAGATTTCCCACAGCATGACTCACTCTGATTAGCATTGGGCAGCCATTTCAAAAGCTCGCAGAGGCTTTGACATATAGCCTAAAACTGAGCCCTCTCTGCAAATGTGAGAGGAGCGAGTAAAGAAAGAGAAACGAAGCAGACATCACGGCCTCAGACTCATAAAGCCGGCGGCGGTCTATTCAGGAGCACACAAATTGATGAACTGTGTCTGTCCTTTCAAGACGGTCTTTAAATTACATTTAATGCCGCTGTAACAACTAATCATGTGCGTCCCTCGGTGATAGTGTGAGTTTGTGTGCGTGTGATTTTAGACAATGGCGGCTGATGATAAGGGAAGTTGTTGTTAGTGCTCCACCACTCGGGATGAGTAAAAAAACGGAGGCTCAGGTTGTGATGGCTGTCCTTATCTTGTCATGAGCCAAACTGTTTCAGCGAGAGAGCACGGCGTTACCACACTGCTGGCCAGGCTGCGTTTCTCCTATCTTTCCATTTGTCTCCAGCCGTTCCAATCCAAACCCTCTATTTTCATTTTTATCTCCCCGTGTCATCTCACTCTGACTCTAAAATTCATTTATGCGCTCTTTCTCTCTCACTCTGAGCTTACCTCTCTCTCCCTTCTTTTTTTTGTTCGCTTTCTTTACTACTTTCTCTTATTTCCCCATCCCCACCTCTAGATGGATATCAATTTTCTCTCTCTCCCCCCCCCGCCTTTCAATAATGACGGCCAGGCTTGACAGCTGTCCTTCAGCTGTACGCTGGCTGCAGATGGAAAGCGGTCGGCTGTGTACGAGTTGAGTCCAGTGTAAACAGAGCGAATGCATGCCGTCATCACAGCTTCCTCCGTGCACATTCGGTATGCTGGCAATCCTGGCACGATAACCCTGCACCTTTTTTTGAAATGATAGCATAATTGCAGGATAATTGCAGTATCAATACAACTGGGTTCTTATTGCATCTGATTGTTTCTACAGGTTATGATGATTGCATCAATCATTAAGATAATTGCTGAGATCTGAGAAACGTGGTAACACAGCTAAAATATCCGTTGGGGAGGGTTGTCACCGTTTTAATAATGTTGATTATATCTTAACATGTAGTGTCATTTTCATTCAGATTAACCGAAACACAAACAACGTAGTTAAAGTTGTCGTTACTGGGGGTAACGAGCTAACGTTATTTTGAGGCATGGGCATTTTACTGTACAACATAAGCAAATTGGCCCAAATTGTACACCCATGTTTCTTCCTTCCAAAACGCGTCCATGCAAAATCTTCGGCGTGCGATAACATTTTGACCCAGACTGGCCCTCGTTACCAGTTTACAGACCGACTTCCAGGTTCAACTTTGAGTTACCGTATTCATTTTCGTCGTGTGCTGTTTTCCTTTGAAATTCGAGGCCATTATTGACTGATTATCTGAGTAAACTGTATGATTATCTGACTGCTTGTTGCCTAGATGTGTATATAATTGACAATAATTGTTACGCATTTGGAACACACTGTGCAAATGCAATTTTCCCATCACGTAAACACATGAAGTTCTTTTCAGACTGCGTATTGAAAGGGGAATCAAATCCAAACAGCAGAAGTCGAGGTAGATGTTTATCAAACTGTAGACCAGAGCAGAATTAAATAATAACGTGCTCTGAGGCTGGAAAACCAGGCTTTACATTAGCGAGGCAATATTGAATAGCTCTCTTTCTCACATGGTCACAAAGCACAGGGAGCATGGGAGGGAGAGACAGAAAGCTGGAGCCCGACAAAGTGGCCTCGGGGCATCTGTGCAGCAGTGAAACCCAGGAGATCAGTCAATAAACAGGCAGGTTGTTGTTGCCGGATCAATCCAGGCCTGGAGCATCGCTTCACTTCTAATTGCCATGTGCACCGACAATACAGCCCATGGTTTCTACGTGCGTGTGCCAAATTCTTTATGGTACTTCTCACAGCGTCAGGCATTTGAAATTGCACCCAAGAATCATTAAGAACCGCATCCTACAGTTTTAGTGTATAATTTTTTTTTAGAGCTTTTACTTAACTGAACAGCTGCCACTTTGTGATTTGTTTTTCCTGTGGATTTATTTTTCATATTGCTGCAGATGACTGGCCAACAGGTACAGTGTGGCATTACAATCGAGATAGGTATTAGCACCAGAGGGGAATATTTTACAACAGTTTGATAGCAGATAAATGATCAACAAACAAAAACATAAATATTAAGTGTCTCCTTATGGCGCACGTTCATGCGGGGAAACGAGAACATGTGCAGCGCAGATCAGCTGATCATCGGCTGCTGCCTGCTGTTAGCTGAAAATGAACAGTTATTCATGGTTTATTTGTTGCCTTTATCATTTAAATATACGATACATCAGGCGTGTGCGTCATCGTATTGTGTGTTGTCACGTGACCAGCTAACAACGGAGGAGAAGCCTTGGCTGTGTTCGCTGCGTTCCCACAGGGGGGTTGTTTCTGCCCAGCAGGACGCGGCTGTCTGAGTGGGCAAGGAAAGCTGCTTGAATGAAGTCACCAAAAAAAACCTAATTCAACTGTAGGTTTTCCTCGATGATAAACAATGACAAGACTGTCTCTAACCGAATTTGTGTCAATCACAGTCAAACAGCGAGGACTTGACTTCCTATAGAAGTCCAACATACAGGCAGACATTGTGAAACCAGGCTGTTTCTCCACAGACGGTAGCAGCTATAGTCCAGAAAGAAGGAGGCCGAGTTGTGTTTTCGGGGGGTTTAGTGTACTATGGCTTTCAGTGTGTCCACCTCCATATTTTCATTCTCTCTGGGCTGTTCAAAGCCACTCTGGAAATTACAGGAAACTTCAGCAGAAGTAGACCAAGTTTCATCTCCTGGAACTCGTTGAACATCACAGATTGAGGCACACGCAAACAATTGGACAACACATTCCCTGAAGCATTCCTGTCTTATCTTTTTGGGGCAAACTTAACTTCAGAGTTCTTGTGAGGATATTCCAGCTGGATGAGCGAAGTCGCGGGAAAAGCTCTAGTGAAACCAAGCTGGGCAATTTTCCTCATTGCCTTGTTGTTTGTCCTCCCCTCAGTGTTTTTAAATGGCAGCCTCTGTCAACAGCCGCAGCAGGGGGTTAGTCTGCTGTCTGTTTGGCTCTGCTGCGTTATACCCTGTTGCTCAGAAGCCTGGAGAAAGACCAATCAATGAACGAGCCACTTACCCTGTTATTCAGAGAACAAAATAATGTCTGTAGCTCCCAATCTGTCGCAGTGGAAGGAGCACAAAGAACCTGTGTACCAGACCAGTGCTTTAATGGGGAGATGAGAGCGAGGGCCGATGGAGCCGTGTGTTGGATTCCCATTGTTGTTATGTGGAATTATTAAAAAGGCCCAGATGAGCTGCTTCATTCCTCTCGACTGAATTCGTGACGGGTAGCACAGAGAGAAAAGCTCCACCGTACAGTCGTTCACCTCCACGTATCCTTGAGCCTGTGTTGTACTCTGGCCGCCACGATCAATACGACCAGTGTCCTGCATACTTTGCGTGAGCTGCTCCTCTGTACTGTAAATGCTCCTCTCGTGTCATATAAGTGAGCGCTCGCCGAACACGTCTCCCTGGGCTCGTTGTTTCGTCTCTGGTTTTATTGAATGAAGTTGACAGCAGGGGGCGGGGGCCATTGACTTCCAAGGAGAAATGGTTTATATTGATTTGATCTGCTCCACAAGATGCCAGGTACTCAATGACATTGTTGAACATCCACCACGAGGAGAACTCGAGCTCAAGCTCATTTCATGCAAATAGGAATTGACGGCACTGGTCGACTGAGCTGAGGAAACCCCATTGAGATGTCATCTCCGAAGTGTGTCGTGTGAATGAGTTTTTTAAGTGCGCTGCGACGGATGGAGGACGAGCCCGAGAGCCTTGTGAGGTCAAATAAAGAAAAGCAGGCTGTCGGTCACAACACATCTTCTTTGGCCGTCTGCCTGAGTTATTCAGGTCAAGGAAGCGACATCTCTTTTAATTTGTGTCGTAGCCTCGCGCCATGTTTAAGAAAGCTAAAGGCCTCTTTTGTGCTACACATGTGGAGCCATTGAAAGGGCCCGCTCTCCTCTCTAAATTGACTGCACTCACCACAGTTCATGTTCTCTTTCTCTTCTAATTTCCTCTTTTTTGTCCCCCCCTTTGCTCTACTCCCTCGGCATCCGTCTCACCATTGTTATCGCTGTCAGCGCGGAGATGACCACCTCCCTTCACTCCCCCACCTCATGACTTATAACTGAGTGCTCGGGTGGAAATCTCCTTAGGAGCCGTCTCTGTAAACACACGATTGCGGTATCTCTCCCCGCACAACTGTCTCTCCTCTCGCCATCCTCCCTTCCTCCGTCTCTCTGCCCTTCAGCTCTCAAAGCTCGTGCTTTAAAAGTCGTCCTGTGAAACTCATCCAGCATCCCACAGCCACCCACCATGATCCAGTCACCATACCCAAATCCACTTTAAGACCGCCACACACAGTTCCCGAAGCCTCGTAGCGGAGGGGTTGGAGAGGAGGGGAGGGCGACGAAAGGAAGGGGGGTGGGGGGTGGGGTGAAAAAGAGGGCAAATTAAAGGGTGAGATATCTTCAGCGAGCCCCTCTAAATAAACCTTCCAGTCTTAAGTGTCTTAAATCCCATCTGTCTAACCCCGGAGAAAGATGCATTAATATGCAGGGGCAAGAAGAAAAAAAAAAAAAAGACATGATTTGATGTGATGTGATGAGAGCTGGAGCAAGAACAAGAAGAGAAAGAGGAGAATGTGAGCTAAATACAATGAGGTAGAGGAGGAGAAACAGGGTTTGACAAGAGCAGAGACAGATTGGACAGACTAGATGCAGATAGAGGCAGAGAGAGAGATGCAGGGAGTGAGAGCAAGAAAGATAGAGACATATATGGCTGAGCTGGCAGCCTCTTTCGCTGATTAACATGCCTCTCAGACACGGTGAGAGGGATCAAACTTGCACACAGCCAGGCCTGGGAGTTATGCCTGCAATGCAACGATAGAGAGAGAGAGTGTGTGTGTGTGTGTGTGTGTGTGTGTGTGTGTGTGTGTGTGTGTGTTTATTTCTGATGTTTTGTTTTGTGTTGGATCCACTGCTCAGCACACATGCAGGCATGTGTCTTTGTTCACAGCTGCCCTGTGTGCACAGTTGTCAACTGGAGATGTCTGTTGATTGACACCTCTGTCTGTGTGTGTGTGTGTGTGTGTGTGTGTGTGTGCGTGTGTGAGAGAAAATACCTCATGAGATGTGACATCCAAAGCAACGGGGAGAGATAAAGTCGCTGTGGAAATCGATACATTGGAATTCATCTGATTACACTGGACGAGCAGGTGGCTGATTTGTGGCGAGAGAAGATGGAGTGTGAGTGGGAAAGGAAGGTGAGAGGAGATGGTGAAAGGAGGAGGGGTAGAGATTCCAGGTTGCTGATAATGCACAGAGTTTCAATGCGAGTGTGAAATGGAAGTCCGGGGACTCGCAGGTTCACATTTTGTATCTTCGGCAGTGCCAGCCGGCCTTCCTTTGGGAGGAGATACCGTGCCTTCTTCTTCTGCAAAGGATAACATTGTTTTTAGATGCTGTTTATGACGGGGGCGTTCACAGTGGAGCATTTGACAAGATAATTTCCCTGTGAAATTTGCCGCTATAAATAAATAATATTAACACACAATGCAGGGAAGTAGGTTAAGGAAGCGACGGGAAACACCGTTAGCCCACAGAGATGTTGTTGTGAAGCCAGAAATGTTTGTGTCTTTTTGTCTTCTCTGGAACAGAATCATTTAAACAATTTCATGCTGCCCTTTCACACGTTGCATTATCCAAACGTATCTGTGTATCGTACTATCTGACTTCTATGCTTTTTTTTTCAACCGCTCTGTGTTGTGCTTAAAGGACCAGACCACTTTTTTTAGGCCATTTGTTATCAATCCATCCATGCGGAAACACGAAAGATTGATTCCGCATTTTGGGAAACACGGTTAAGCACCTTCTTCCGGAGAGTTACATGTCATATCTGTCTGTTAAATAAGGTATGACGCCACATGCAGCAGCCAGTTAGCTTAGCCCAACATAAGCTTCATTTTACCATCAACTCATGAAAAAAAGAAAGAAGAAGCATCAAATCATCCTTCAAGTGCCACTAAATCTAACAAATTGACACTTTATTTCTTGTAGGAGGGGTCACCTTGGACAGGCAAAGTGACTTCCTGAAGTCTCTGCTGGTTGCCTGGCAACCTCATGGTTACGACGAGACTCCAGGAAGTAACTGCTCCCGGCCAACCAATGGTCCGGCACATTTCTCCTCGTAAAACCCACAATGTGCTGTTTTAACACTCTGGGTTTTGTACTGATTAAACAAACGAGATATACAATTGATTTTTTTTTGTCACTTTTGACACACAGCCAGCTGTTCCATCAGTCTTTATGCTAGGCCTAACGGTCTCTCGGCTGCTGCGGTGTATTTACCGTGGCCTCATCTGTATTTCCTAATTGAGCTCTTAAAAAAATGAACCATCTGGAAGTGGGTGATACTGGAACAAAAATAATCAAATATAACATGCTTTTCCTTCTAATGGCCACGCAGGTTGAGGTATTGTTACATCACTACATTGTTCGTGTCCCAAGCCTAATGGTAACGACTCACTCTGGTCTAAGCACATCACATTTTTTCCCCATTACGGCTCATTATTTCAAGGCTTTTTTTTTTTTTTTTTTTTTTTTAACATAAAGAAGAGTGAAAATTCTCTTTGCGGTCGAACCATTTGGTGCTGTTATTTATTTACTACATTCAAAATGACTCAATCAGCAGCTCATTTGCATTCTCCTTCTTGTTTGTCTTGATTCTTTCTATTACGAGAAAGGTACACTAAACTGTGAGTAGCAGTGCCCTTGTGCAAAGACGGGGCAGTAAAAGAGTGTTTTCCTTTTCCCTCCCCAAATGTTCTATTTTTGCCCGCCGCCCGACCTCATGCCCCGACTGACAGCCACTTGTTGCCATTACAATAAATCCACCTCTCCTCCTGATTCACAAGCTAAAAGGGCAAACAGTCTCTGGAAGGGAACACATTGCCCTATTGAGTTACTCCTGAGTATTTACGCGAGATAATACATGTCCTTGGGGGAATTTTAGCCGAATAATCACATCATGAGGGATTCTGTCATGCTGCAGAACGTCTTATTGCCATTAGCAAGGTTTCTGTATTATTTATAACCATGCTAGAGATTATCGCCTTGTGTGTTTTCTTCTCCTGGCTTTAGGGAGCCTCCAGCTAGTGATGGATGGATTTGCTTTTAGTCTCCCGTCAGTCTCAGAGTGTGTTTTCTTTTCATTTTTTACTGCAGTGTAGCTGCGTTCCTCCTACATTGATGGTTTGAGTGTGATTTATGGCTTTGGCCCCTGATCCCTGCCCTGCTAATGATGGCTGTAAACGGGTGGGAGGCCAAAGGTCAGGCCTATCTCCTCTGTTGTGACGTGATGTGAGGTTTCTCCTTGTCTCGCGAAGAATTTCGAACCTCAAAGGATAAAAGAAGCGAGGAGAGGGAGCATGGCGCATAAAAGATATGTGTAGCACAGAGAATAAAAGATTCATCCTGGAGAGGCTTCCTCCTAAAACACAGACCTATAATTAACCTGCAGACGATGCAAAAATCTTTGTTCTCGATTGCGACGACTGTTCCTCCGTCTGCCGGTGTCTCTCCGCCGCTGTAATTTTGAGCACTGTGAAGGTTAATGACAGTGACACAACTCCAGGGCGAGCGCCAGTAATACTCAAAGATATCCATTCATCAACAATAAGCTATTACAGGTATTACATTACCGCTCCGTAATTCAGCGCTCTTTATTCGGGCTATCTCTCCCTCATTAATGGGAAGCACATCCGCTGCAGAGAGAAAGAGTCAGAGATTATCTTATTCCAGCAGCAACCTTTAAATCCCCTGAAATTATATATCCATCAGACACATGGCGCTGGGTAAAGACGATACTGTACCTGGCTCCACTGTCAGGTAGGCGACTCAGAGGAGGTGTTCTCATGGTCTGCTCCGGATGGAAGAGGAGTGTTACAGCAATGTTTTTATCCTCCTGCACATGCTGCACATATTTCCCACTACATAAATCCACAGTGTCTCTCGGTGCATGGGAAAAAACCAGTGTTCTTGCGCATAAAGGTCACTCTTCATTTTTCATTTGCCGTGCACTCCCCCTCTTTTCTCTCACTCAAACCTTTTTCTCTCTACCTTCTCTCCCACTCTCTCTCTCTCTCTCTCTCTTAAATATGCGCTCCATATTGAGGCTCCAGGATTTTCATGCTGATGCTAATCTAGTAAACAGACCCCGGGTCGCTCAAGACCCGAGCAAAGAGAAGAAATCATGTGTGGGTTTTTTTTCCTCTAGTGGAGGGAATTCCAGCATTGTTTTTTCCATTAGGCCTGAGAGAGATAGGAGGGGGAAGACTGGTTTGGCTTAGGTAAATTGTAATGCCCGGAACAGATGTGTGTGTCTGTTGTGTGTCTGTGTGTGTGTGTGTAGAGTATATAGTGTCAGGGAGCCAGAAGGAGGTAAACAGTCTGGGGTCAGCAGAAACAGATTTAAGGTGGTTTTCAGAAGAAGAAAAAAAGAAACAAAGAAATCTTTATTCATATAAAACATGTTACTCTAGGGGGGAAATACAATTGCCCAAACAAAGTGAATTGTCAGATGCCGTTTAAAAACAAACACAACTAAACTAATCAAATGCAGAGGGGGAACAAACGTTTTCAGTCTGTTTAAAGTGGTAAAGTCAGAGCACATCTATCGCAATCTGGCAAAGAATCCTAGCAGCTTGGACCGTAAAAAAAACCCAAAAGCTACTTTGTCAAATTTAGATTTAACTTCTGAAACAACCAGAGGGCCTACGCCAGATTACATAGGAGGTCTGACAGGTGTGCGTATGGATTAAGAGAGTCAGGAGAGGTACTGACTGGCTTCTAAATGTTTGTAATCTTTTTTTTTTTTCTTTTTTTTTTTACATATTCTTCTTGTCAAAATGGCATCCATATTGACTATGATGCAACTCTATGTTTATTTTGGAAAGGTTTATTCATGGTAAGGTCACATATTTCTAACTCCACAGCTTTGCACATAACACATGTTTTGCAGGATTTGTCCAATATTCTGGACATTCTTGCATCGTTATAGTGTTGAACCCAACACAACATTATTATTTATTGAGGACTCTTTTACTCTAGATATTGTTTTAAGATGATAAACGACAGTTTATGTTGTACTGTTGATGTTGCTCTGGGACGTAGGGCATACTCAACAATAAACAGCCAGATTTATGACCTGTTGTCCTGTACTTCCAGGGAGAAAGAGGGCTGGTGAGAACAAGCTTCCTGCCTCACAGCATCAGCACCAATAACAATTATTTTGTTATCGTGCCTTTTGTTGAGTCGCGGCAAGTTGCTGGACATTCAGATCTTTAGGTATTTTAAGACAAGCGTGGGTACTGTATAGCAATGGGGCATCTGCATAATTGGTAACATGCCTTGTGTTATCAATCCATGTGGACTTGAGGCAACAGCTACAGGCTGAACAGCAATGGTCCAAGTATTGACCCCTGGGGGCCTTCCCTTTTCTACACATAACACAGAGAAACAGAAAAGTCCTTCCCACTAGTCTACTCTTGGCTTAGTATGGATCTAAATCTGGCAATGCAAGTGCGTTGGCTCTGTGTTCTTCCTCTCCTGTTTCTTTTTCTTTCTGTCTCTCATTCCGGACATTCTTTGGCTCCACTTTCTTTATATCCTGTGTGACTCCCCCTCTCTCTTCCACCTCTGTTTCGCCTCATCACTCCATGTAGCGTTTTTTTGTTTTTTTTGTCCTGCCTTGTCACCTCCCCACTTTTTAAACTCTTCTTTTTTTTCTTTTTTCTATATCCGCTGTGTTGATTTCCATCTTTGCCTTAAATCCTCCCTCACAGCTTTCGTTCTTAATCTCTCTTCACTATCCTCCTCACATCCCTGCCGCATACAGCATCATACGTTATGTCTGATTGAAGGAGATCCCAGCAGTTCAGACTATCACTTGTCATTGATCCTACACACTCATAAAGCAGCCTCTCCTCTCGTCTCTCATTTGACATTTAGGCCAGTCTCCGGCTAATCTATGGGGTGTTTTTAAGTCTGCATAAAGAAAATGGAAAAATCATAAAACCCTCCCCCGCTTACTTGATACACTTTCCCGTGTATGCGCACAGTCTCAAGTACTGAACTCTGAAAGTCATTTTGAGGATGTGGAACAATAAAAGCAGAGCAAAGTGCAGCTCGCCCTTGTGCCTGTGGCAAAGGAGTGTTTATTTGAACATTAATTCCTCTTAAAGAGTTATTAAGTGTTTTACGGATCAAGCTCAAAGTCTGTTGGTAGTTTCATTGTATCTACTTTACAATAACAAAGGTTATTAGAGATTGAAACCCTCTGGGTTGTTTTTGGCTCCCTTCTAGTTTGATCTTTTTTTTTTACAGAGGAAACTGAAATAAATTGAATCAAGATGAGATTCTGATACGACTAAGTCATCTACTACTGCTTCTGTATATCATCTACTACTTCTGTCGTGTGAGAGAACTTTTTAAGCACCATGCAGATCTTTTTAGAAATGTCTTGGAAGAAATCTTCGCGCCGCGATAAGCAATCACAGAATACTATGACAACAACTGCACATTTAAACTGGCATTGATTAATTAAGTTGGCATTGTCGGGACGGCAATGAATCCACATTGACATGAAGTTACTACGGAAAACTGTTGTATACTTTAAGCAATATGAGCATTTATTCAGACTTGGTGAATGTAAGTCAGTGTTCAGTCGAACATGAACTGACTCTCTAGCTGCTAAATGCTCCACTATGTCTGTCCGATAGTTTCTGATCGTCTGCTCACTGTTTGGTGCATTGTGGCGTTTGTGCGGTACGGCGACACACTATTCTGACTATGTCTCTATTGGCTGTTGAAGCTGAACGGTCAGTCTACATTTATTTATTCATAATAAATCAGATCCTCCTCCAATTGAATCAACATCAATAACCCTTGCACCGCTTTCACTGTATATACTTTATACACACTTATATACACACTGAATATACTTGTATACTATGTTTATTTTCTTTATTATTTAATTTGTATTCCATTTAAAATGTCCTGCTCTGCTATTTTATTGTATATATTGTGCATTTGTGTGCATTATTATTGTGCACATTGATATACTATGTAACTTTGTTTGCTGCTGCTACAAACAAATGACCTACTTATCTATCTATCTATCTATCTATCTGCGTGCACTGGACTGGGAACATTTGATGCAAATACACAAACACCCCTCATGATTAGTGCAGATTGAATATGGAAATTATATATATATATATATATATATATATATATATATATATATATATATATATATACACACACACATTTTTGGTGAGATTACCTTGTGAAATAACGATGAAAAGGATTTGAGTCAAAATAGATGTTTGAATTCATTCTTCCTCTGTGCAGGCTGCTCGGCGACCAGTGTGAAAGGGGATTATATCAGACTATTGCTTGAGTACTGTGTTACCAGTACTGACACCTCTGTATACTTGACAGCCACTCTGTTAAATATTTTAAATCATAAATACCCCAACCACCACAGTGTCCCCATTAACGCTGCTCTAAATCATTACCATTTCCCCCACATCTAGGACACGCATAATCTCGGTTTTCTCGCAACCATTCCAATTTTTTAAAAAGTACCTCACGTCCGGGTAATGAAAACACTTCAAGAACGTACACGTCAAAAATGGGGGCGAAGGGAGAAAGCAAGGCCTCGCGTCGTGGTAAAAGGGGAAAAAGGTAGAGTGATTTGAGGAGAGGTGAAAGCGAGAGCCACGGCTACCATCGTAAGGGACAAAAGCATTTCAGAGCACATTAGCACCTTCATTTGATGAGTAGTTCTATTTGCATGCAAAGTATCCAACACCCCCTGCAGCAGAGGGTCACTGGCTCTGAATAACAACCAATTCCACATGGCGGGCATTCCTCACATCTCTTGTCCGCCTCAAACCGTCTCCTCTGTTCTGTCGTGTGACTCGAGTCCGTCTCAGGAATGTATCGGTGCTCGTTAGGGCCTCGCTAAAGACACTGGCCACCATTGATTGATTGTTGTCCGAGTTGGCCACGGTGGTGATGGCTTTAATGGCATTGACACACCTTTTTCAGGCAGCTAAATTATCTCTTAATGACTTTGTTTAGGAAATTACTCGCCTAAACACCCATAATCAAATGGATCTGTGGCTGTGGAAACAGACAAATTAACAGCATGGTGGCAGGTTCAGGAGTCCTGTTTCATTAAGGGGGGGATTAAACGATAATTAAAGTGGATGGATGTAAGTGGTCAGACTGAAGCTTCACTTGACCCCCAGTTGTTTACATTCTGCCACCGCCGTCGCCACTATCCGCGTATCCGTATTGACTTGGCGCCCAAATAAGTCAGTTGAGATGGGGCCGGAAATCAAGCTCACTCCCTGAATATGTTTGTCACTACACTGGAAACAATAGCCCTCCCCCCCCTCCCGGTGACAGAACTGACACAATAATGTGCCGCTGACTGTGGCGTTTTTTTTTTGGGACGTTTCTTAAATCCCAGACCGTGTGCCAGCTTCAATATGACTTCGGTGACATCTACTGCCATTTCAATTTCAACAAACGCAGCGCTGTAGCACCCCGGGGTTGAATATTTCGGTTTAGTGTCTCCTCCAAATGGGAAAATGTATATGTGACTTGCGGTATGCCTTGTTCAATGATAATGGTGTATTACTGCGCAGCTTGTGCCATGCGGCGAGGCCTCTGAATGGACTCGGCTGCTGCCATTTGTCATAATTACAGAGATGCTTTGGCTCTGAACCATTTGAGCACCCACACAACACACACACACACACACACACACACACACACACACACACACACACACTCACACTCACACACTTTTATACTTGTGTATCTACTTATTCTGCTGTCCCATGAAATTGTATAGCCCAGGGTGTCTAATTATACTAATCGAATGCGTACCACCTGACATTTATTCATACATTATTAATAGCAGAAACAATAGAATGTGTGATTGGATATAGTGACTTAGTGACTTCTCATCTTCTCTCTCTGTCTTAATGTTCATCACTTCTCTCTTTCTCTCTCTCTCTCGCTCTCTCTTTACCCTATGACCTCTTTTCTTCTGTTGGTGACTTTCACCTCCCGTCATTTTGCTTGTGGGTGTTGAGTAATCAGCATGCCTCCCACTTTAATTCTGATGTCGGAGCAGGGAATGTGAGAAATGTCCCACAAAGATTATGTGTCCTGATAAGGTTATGTCTGGGACGCCATTAAAGAGATGGGCTGCACAATGGCTGTTTGTCTCCTTTGGGGCGAGAGAGAGATGGCGAAAGGGAGAGAGAAAGAGAGCGAGAGAGAGACTGAACATGACTCAAAGGGGGAAACTGTTTCCATGTTACTACAGAGAGTACAGTATGCCAGCATTTGTTATTATTTTTTTAAATAGTTCTGTTGAACTTTATTATGAATGTGTGTATATATATATATATATATATATATATATATATATATATATATATATATATTTACACAGAATAAAGTTCAACATATATATATGTATATTCCCTAAAGTTACTGTGAGGAACAAAATTATGCAGTTTCTGAGCTCAGACTCCAGCGGCGCCTACGGCAGCGACCGGCCTGCCTCGGACGGACCCAAATCCGATTAAAATTTAATTTAAGATTAAAATAAACCCATTCCATATTTATGTTATTACCATATCTTACTGTGTTATTTATAGATTGACACTCTACGGCCAAAAGCACGGTGAACCCCCAGCATACGTACCTACGCTCATCCGTTTTGCCCCGTCGCTGTTTGCCATTGTTTGAGCAAGGTCCCTCGTGTCCGATTCCAAGGGGAAAAAAACACAACTATTTCATTTACAACTCAAACTTGCACAATTGAGTATAAACCTCCAGGCGTTTGCCCCAACAGCCCTTCCTGGTCTGGTATGACCGGTAGCTTATGGTGGCGAATGTCAGTGACAGTGTTAATTGTCTTAACAGAGACGTGGTCCTCCGTTTCCTGCCCAGGTGGCTTCATATATTAATTAGCTTATAGCCGACTCTGGTACAGCGAGGAAGTCTTGCACGGTCCCGTGCAAATAAATAGATAAATAACCTTTCGATGGATGTTTGTGTATAACTGACGTTACGGGCGGTTCCCTGATTTAATGAACGTCAGTATCCCATAATGTGTTAACTGTGCAACAATGGCCGCTGCTAAGTGAGAAGTCGCATATTGCAGTGTTGCTACAGCATACAGTGATATGTTACTCAATTGTGTGAACAGAGTCTAAGAGAGACAGCGCACGCTGTACGCTCTCGTGTTTGTTTTTGCATCCTTTTACACGCCGTGCGTCTGTGACCGCAGTGAATTACTGAGGAGTTTTGCGTAAGGAAATCCAACCTTGAGTATTCAAATTTGAGATGTAGCAATTGTGCATGACTGAAAAAAAGAAATGTTTTGTGTTGTCGGCGGTGGAGAAGGAAGGCCTTTTTCTCTCCGCTTGATTTTCAAAACAAATTACCCCGCGTTGCATTCAGTGTTAAGATGACAACGAGATGAAAATCGAGTTATGGGTTTTTTGTAAATTATGTGTTTTTGTGAAATTTCCGATGCCAGGTTCGTAAGGAGAGGTGAACATTGTTAGATAATTACACATGAGTCAGAGCTCAAGATAATAACAAGTTTGAATAATAGTGCCTGTTGGATGCACATTGAATTCCACCACACACACAAGGAACAGCAGCACCAATACAGCATGCGGAGGAGTCGTTGCCCGCTGAGGTTTGTGGCTGAAGTCGATATCGGAGCATTAATCCGAGGAGCAGTGCTTAATACATGCACACTAGATGTATCGTGGAGGTTAACTTCATTTGGGTATCATCTGTATTTTCCACATGAATCCCATCGGAGACCCTGCCTATGCCTGATGAAAAACACCAACAGTTTAGCTCCTGCGTCAGAGATTTGTGGCCCTGGCAAGCATTTAATTTAAGTAAACCACCACTTCTCCCCCCTCTTTCTGCCTCTTTCATATCCTGGATAACGCTCGATGTCTGGAGTGTTATTGAGCCGTTAACTCACTCTCTCCCAATACAGATTTTTTATTCATCCGTAGGACACATAATGCCCACTGTCTTGCCCAAGATGTCGCCTCCTTCGCATTCTTCTCATATGTGTCATAGGTGGTGCGTTTGATGTGGTCATGGTGTATCTCAGTGATCTGGATGCATTCAGAGCTGACTGCACACTTCTCCCTCAGTGGAGGATTTAATCCCTCGCTGCAAGCAGCTATTTCTCTCCCCTCACGTCAGGGCGTAGAGACAGAGATGCTGTGGGACTATAAAGACATCTTCAGTCAAGAAAGTCAGCCAGTCAGTCAGTCACTCAATCATTCAGCCAGTCAGTCAGTCAGTCAGTCAGAAATTGGGTGAGTGAGTGTCCCTCTGTCTCTCTGTATGTTCATTTGTCTCACTCCTCTGCCTCATTTAGCAACTCACTCCCTGTTTCTCCTTTTTTTGTCTTTTGCTTAATTCCCACAGACTCCGCCGTGGTGTTGCTATGGCGACTGTGGCCACTCCCTTCTTCCTGCTGTGCTGGCTGCTCCGAGCGGCGAGCTCGGCATTCCCAGAGGAGCCTGGGCCCCTCAACTTCATCCCCACCGAAGGTACTGACCTCCCGACATTTCACGCCCTCTAGCCGCCTACTCCCCTGCGTGCCTCCCTCCCAGGTCGTGATGTGTGAGGTGTGGGATCGCCCGGCCTAACAGGCAGGGTGTTGAATAAGTTGGGGGGTTGAGGTGTTATGGAGGAGGGTTAGGGTCACGGCGTGGGCTATGGAGGTCAGACAAGCTCCCACACGAATGGTGTTGACTGGTGTCTCGATCAGGAGGTGTGGGGTCGCACTCAGGAATGAGAGCAGAGTGTAGGAAGGGGCTCTGGTGTTCGTGATTTGCCCACACACACATGCTCAGATCCTCGAGAGACGCCGCTTCTCACACACTCAGACTTGGAGTCTCCGTGTCCGCTTGGCGGTCTTCAGCTCAGACCCGACCTTGATTGATTGCAGTTCAATGATATTGATTGATGGTTTCCCAGCTGAGCCCAGACCTTTCTCGACGTATCAATACCAAACAGACGAGTTTAGCGGTTGTCAGGCCGCCGAGCGCGACACTAGAGTGGCCAAGTTCGACTCAGCAGCTGTGGTTTAATAATAATAATAATAATAATAATGTATCCTTTATTAATCCCACAGTGGGGAAATTCTTCTCTGCATTTAACCCATCCTTAGTAATGAAGGAGCAGTGGGGCTGCAGTGAAGCGCCCTGGGAGCAACTTGGGGCGGGGGGGTTCAGTTTCTTGCTCAAGGACACTTCGACATGCAAAACATGGGGAGAGGGGGGGTCGAACTGGCCACCTTGTGGTTTCAGGACGACCGCTCTCCCCTTGAGCTACAGCCGCCCGTTTACAGCAGGTCCGAGCTGTAGCGGAAAATGCAGGCTCAGACAGGAAGGTGTGGAGGTGGACAGAGATGGAAAAAGTGGAGGACACTGAAAGGAAAGAATGAATCACACTGGGTCCCATGACGGATTGACGTAGATCCAATAGGAAGAAATAAAGCAGAAGCACATAAAACTTAGTGGTGAAGAAGAGGAGGACACAGATGAATGGACTAGATGCTAGGATTTAAAGAGATAATGATAAAAGAGCAGAGAAGATTTGAGTATATCTGATCAAAAAATGCTCACACTCACCTCAGTCAAGGTCAAAGACATACTGATAATCCATCTGACTTGTATGTAAGTGGGATTTCTGCTTCTCTCTCCATTTTATTTCATTTTCTGCGAGGCAACATGATAAAAATGCCCCACCATTTTTATCTCTGATTTCTCTCCCCTTAAGGTCTCCCTTACTCGTCCTCCGAAAAAACACTTTGAACATTTTGTTTTACCTTTTTTTTTTTTATGTTCTTGAAAAAGTCCCCTGTCTCTGCGTGTCTCTCTCTTTGAGTTATCTGAATTACTTGGCAGAGCACGTCTTACACAACTTTTCAACAAAATGCAGAAGCAAATGAACAATTTATCAAAAGTGAGTCCCAATCAGTCAACAAAGGAAATCTCATGAATATAACGGTGACATATGAGGTTTAGTTCAAACATCCATCACTTTCAGAAGATTATTTGTGTCTCGTATCTGTGTCTGTGTCTTTGTATGCTTAATGTAGCAGATATGATGCTATTGCAAAGGCAGGTCTCAAACTGTGATACAGAACTGTCAAAACAAACTAACAGAAAAACACTTTTACGGTGAATACTTTTGTCACAAATGGATGTCGGTTTGGGAAATCAGTGGTCATGATGTGTCTCTGTCTCTCGTTCACCGACAGTGGTGAGAAGACACCCGGTGTTCCTGGGCCGACCCCACCGGACATGGCTGAGACAAGAGCCTCTACACATCCAGAGGATCCTCCAAGTCAATCGGACACTCTACATCGGAGCCAGGTACAACACACACACACACACACACACACACGTACTGATAAAGTCAGTCTACAGTATGAAGACACTTTAAGAAAGCAGGGACCTCTGATATGCTTTATATTGCTTCCATCACACTAGTACAATATACAAATACGGATATAGCTACATTTTTAGCTTTAATATCTGTTTTCTGTTATCGCTGCTTTTGTTGCCAACCAACATTTGCCACTAGGAGTTACAGTGTCAGAGCTTTAGACCTGAATTTACTGATAAAACATACAGTCAGTATTCGAGCGAGAGGTTTTCGCTCCTTGTTGAATGTGATAATTGTGCCGGTTCCAACACATCAACATTATAACTGTAAACAGGTTAACGTGTGATATTAGCACTAAGCTGTGGCTTCGTACTGCTGGAGATAGTTTTGGGCTGTTTCCAGTGTTTGAGGACATTTCATTGAAAAGTATTGATTTCTCTTTTTGCTGTTGTAGTGTGAGAAACCGGTTATGAAACAGTCTCAATGTAATACGGATGGCCTCTATATGACCCACATAAATGGTAAATTGTAAATGGCCTAGTATTTGTATAGAATAGTGGCAATGTAGTCTCTCGACCACTCCAAGGGCTTTACACTCTCAATATTCACTATTTCACAGACACATTCATACGCTGATAGCAGAGGTTGCAATGCCAGCTGCCACCTGCCCATCAGGATCCAATCAAAAAAATATTGTATCCACATTTACACACTGATGGCACGGCCATCTGGGGCAATTTAGTGTTCAGTATCTTGCCTAAGGACACTTTAATATGCGAACTGGAGGAGCTTGGGATCAAATTGCCGATCTTCCATAAAGTGAATGACCATCTCTTCCTTATGCCCACAGATGCCAAAAGTAAATGAGATTAGCTATTTCTTTATAGATATTGTTAATGCTTGTCATCGGTGCCACTGGGTCCGATTCTGGCGAAATCAGACAAAATCATGCAGGTTGACCAGAAACTCCGTGAGCTCAGACTAAAGCGGTGCCTCCGTCAGCAACCAGCAAGCAGCTCCTCCACCACGCTGATGGAGGCCCAGGCCGTATATTGCTGGGCCCGCTGGAGGAAAGGGAGGCATGGGAGAACCAGAAGCGGCACACTGTCAGACCCTTCTGCGGTAAAATTAGAGGTTTTCTAAATTAAACTCTGGCGCTCGGAAACACAACCTCTTCTGTCCACAGGGACCGCCCAGAATCAATAGATAATTAAAGTTATAATTAAAGGCACTGTCATAACTTTGCACAAGTTCTAAAATAAATACTTTATAGAAAGAAATGTCCGACTTATGTGAGACTTAGCCGAGGTTTCTCTTGGTAACAAATCTGTTCCAGTAGCTTCATTTGAAGGCTGACGTTTGGCCCGACAAATGTTTTCTGGTTTGGTCACATGCTGATCCCCTCCTGCCTCTCCGTCTGGTGAATGTGCTGATGCCGGACAGACGGAAGCCGTGGTGATCAGAAGGCCAGACGAGGACGGCCTGCTCAGCTGCACCGGGTTTACACCTTAAAGCTACATCTGCGTCTCCCTGGAGCATTCAGGAGCCAACCTGAAACAGACTGAACTAACAAAAAGCATACGCCTCAAGATTTACTGCCCGCGTCGTCCCAAAAATGATTTATGAAAAATAAATATGTCCACATAAGGCGCTGGTTATTTGCTGTAGTGGCAGTCTAAAGAAAAATGAAAAGGTTTAGACGAGAGACGCCACTGTGGTCCAGGAAATGACCCAGTCCCTGGCCTCCAGCTGGTTTAACCTCACTACTCAGAGCTGGTAGTAAATTTTTTAAACCATGCAGCATGGCTCCAGCCATTTTGTCTGCACTGAGACACACATGCACACAGCCTGATACTAAAACTACTGCAGTCTGCAAGTCTGCTTTCAAATATAACCAGAGCAATGAAGCAGTCTGAGACGTTAATTTCAATTTACTGCTGCAGAACATTTGACTGAAAAGCAGAGGTAAACTGATATGAATGTCTGAGTCAACCGGATGATAATGAAACGCAAGACTGACAAGTGGAAAGACGAGAAAGGCGAGGGTGGTACTCGGCAGCAGGAGAGATTCGCAGAAAGAGCGTTTACGGGGAGTATATTTATATATTTCTTGTATGTTGCTAATAGCGTTTTGCAGCTTCCTGGCAGAGAATTATCAGCCCAGAAAGACACAGATCCCTGTTCAAATGCTTGTGCGAGCCAGAGACAACCCAGCAGGGAGGAAGAGTTTTTTAAAATGTATTATATATAAATAAGTACCTGTGTGGCGACAGGTATGACTGCCAAAAGCTCCGACAGAGTGCACGGCCTGATAAGACGCCTCGCTCATCCCCAAATCCTGTCACCATTAGCATAGCTGCTCCGAAGACTGCAAGCGCTGCTAAATCTGTGGCCCCCAAGCACCCGCTGAGAGCAGCTACCTCTCCCTGTCCTCTTCCCATCCTTGCTAAATGAAAGTAAACTGTGTATTTGGCTGTTGGCTGGTGGAGTAAAGCGCCTTGCTGTGTTAAGCCCCATTTCATTGCTGCCCAGATGAGCAGCTGTGGATCCTGTGGTCCTCAGACGCATCCAAAGGGCTAATCCCCAGAAATATAAACCAATTGGAGAGTGTTTATCTATTGACAAGATGACCAAAGGAACCAAGCCAAGTCTTGATTAACTGTTCCATTCGTGATAAAGCGCGAGAGGTTTTTTACCATCTGGCTCGATGTGTGTGTGCGTGTGTATGTTTGCATTAGGTGGAAAGGGAAAGTGTGTTGACTTACTGCCAGGTTGGTGGATGCTCCGTTTCTTAGTACACAGACATTGACCTCAGAGGTCACGGGGGGTCACAGGGCGGTCACACGCCGGGTCAAATGCTGACGGACGGGGAGGCGGTCTCTTGCGACTGGGAAGCTTGGGAGGTAAAGCTGTTTACATAATAATAATAATCCATTTAATTTATATAGCACTTTTTAAGATACTCAAAGACACTTTACATGTTACATTATACACCGTAGACACAGCTACGGGGAGCAATGCAGGGTTAAGTGTCTTGCTCAAGGACACATCGACTAGGCCAACCCCCTGATTGGAAGACGGACGTGCTAACCACTGACCCACAGTCGCCTCTACATGTTATAATGTATGCACTAAATGCAACCATTATTATGAATAATAATTATTTTTATTATTTGTAATTTTATGAATTCTGAAATACTCATTTCATTCATTAATACGATGTAGTCGTGTATGGTATCCTTTTCTAAGTGGTGGTTTAATGCCTGAAAAAGGTTGCTGCTCTTAGTTGGAGCTCAGTGGTTTGGTGCAGGATTTTTCTGCACGCACTTTTTAAAATTTTGAGAGCACTGACAGAATATTTACAGCCACCCAAATACGTGCTCACACACTCCACATTCTACTCTCCCTCGGTCAGAAGCCGCGTCAGGGTATCTAGGTGGTCAGCTCAAAACCTTTCCATTTCATTTTCATCCAGTGGAGCAGCTTTTCCTTTGCAGACTCAGAAAGGCTCAACGCCGCTCACACTAAACCGCAATACAGCTGCTAGCAAGAGGAGCAGGAAGACGAACGAGAAATAGGGGTTTAAGATGTCTGGGCCCTGATTCTGCTGTCGTTTCGACGGTCAAAAGGAGAAAGTTCATGAGCGGGTCAAGTCAGAAATTAAGGAAATGTTGACAGTTTCTCTTCAGATTCGGTGTTGACTTTGTATTAGCCGGGTCAAAAAGGGTCAGAGGCGTTTATGAAATAACAGTTCAGGCACGCGCACATCTCACACATACACACACACACACACACACACACACACACACGGACAGTCAGAAAGAAATAGGAGACTTTTCATTTGTAGGTTTAGGGGCTACATTTTGTGAGTCGAGGCGCCTTCGTGAGTTATGACCTAATGAATCGAAGGCTATTCATGGCCGCATGCATATCCTGCAACATAAAGAATGGAGACATTTTACACAGTTCACATGCTAGTCCTTACTCCAACCTTCTACCACATGCTGCACACATTAAATCCACTAACACACACATAAACAAACGAAAGCATACAAGCCACCGGCTTTGCATCATTCAAACAACCTGCAAGAGAAGAGATGCAGAGGGAAAGAGAAGCAGCAGCATAAATAATTACCCCTCCTCTGCTCTATCAGAGGCAACAGCGCTGGCTGCCATCCACTCTGACTAGGAGGCCTGTTGCTATATCCATTATGTTAATGCTGAGACAATGCTGAAACAGCCTGGATGAGATTATGCCTCACACTCTGGCCCACTCCACTGTTTGGAGAACGCTTAAACTCTGACCCGCTAAGCAGGGACGCACCGAGCAAGTGTTTGGTGATTTTGCCCTTCTTCGCTACTTAGCCGCCGTGCTTTCCTGCAAGGCCGCGTAAGAGTGAGGATCTTCTAAAACTACAGCAGGAAGTGAGGATGAATTATTCAGGATGGGAGTAACCTCGTGGCACTTGGTCTACCTGTGCTCTCATCATGGAACACGCGCCTTCTCCCAGCTCAGATAAGTAGATGCAAACGCACACGTAGGCAAGTACAACTACTGACACGAGCAGCCACTTATACGTGCATGCACACATGATAACCCCTCCCTCTATTTAAGGAAAAAGAGAAACAAGACAACATGCAGCACTGGGAGGCAGAGCCGGATCAGAGATGGGATCGATACTGCCGCAATAACACGGCTATGGCAGATTTACAGATGAGCAGGTTCAGAGCTTAGCCCTTTGCTCAGACGAAGCTCATGCTTCAGTTCCTTCCCAGCAGATACCAAGGCCTTGATCAATATGCAGACTTCAGTTCTTACTATCCCTACTCTCATTTAGCTGGCATTTTCACAGAAACATCCAAGGTTAGTGCAAAATTACGAGCAGATTAAGAGTGCGAGAAAGCAGTGTTTGGAACATCATGAATACATGCATGTTGTTAGGTTCAGGACTACGTGTAGGCAGCATGAGGGGGTGTGCAAGCATCAGGATAACAACTTGATTAAATAATCCAATAATTCAATTCAGCCTTTTGAATAAGACTGATAAGATGAATTTGGGCGCAGAGGAGCAAATGTAATGCAGCAAGTAGAGTTTAATGAGAAGAAGCAAAGGGGAAATACGAGACATCATTATGCAGCCAGGTGCCATTCTCATATATTATATATTATATATATATATATATATATATATATTATATATATATATATATATTCTGATAAATTGAAGAAATTGTAAAGCTGTAAAGGGTCTGATCAAGTTTAAATGAATAAAAGTCTTTAATATGTACATATTATAGCTACATGCGCAGACTTATTTTGTTGTAAAACCACACTGATTGAATACATAGTAGAGATATTCATGCACTGAGTTTGTATGAAGTGCGTCTGCATGGACCCGCTCTGTCCTGAGCGAGCAATGCTGTCTCTGCTGTCCTTGTGCTGCGGAACTGGCATTCCTGCTTTGCTTGTGCAGCGTCTTCCCTGACCTGAAGCTTTGGATAGTGCTGTGTTGGCTGACCGCCACTCTTTCTCTATCTCTCTCTTCCTCCCACCAGGGATGACCTTTTCCGCGTGGAGTTGGACATCGTCGGAGGAGACGAGATGTTCTACAGCAAGGTGAGCTCCTTCCGGACAGACTCCCAGAGCATTTACAACCTTGAGACGGATGTATGACTGTTGAAAATTGTTTTGTACTACAGAGAAATGCATTGTCGCATGTTTTCTCCTCCCCCCCACCCCCCCCCCCCCCCACCCCCCCCCTCCCCCCCCCCCCCCCCCCCCCCCCCCCCCCCCCCCCCCCCCCCCCCCCCCCCCCCCCCCCCCCCCCCCCCCCCCCCCCCCCCCCCCCCCCCCCCCCCCCCCCCCCCCCCCCCCCCCCCCCCCCCCCCCCCCCCCCCCCCCCCCCCCCCCCCCCCCCCCCGTCACGTATAGAAAAGGACGTGGGAGTCAAACAAGAATGACATCAGGATCTGCAGGATGAAGGGCAAACACGAGGTGAGACGGTGTCTGCTTCTCCATCTCTTGTTTCTTTTTAAAAACAAAGCAACGTTGTTAATCCAGCACGTTTCAGCCACAAGGCCAGTCAACAGCTTTGCTTAACACATCAAGGTCAAAAGAAACGCATTATGAAACAATTAAAAAGGGTCATTAAAAATCCAGGAGCATAGAAAAGGGAAAACAAGCCAAAATAGATTTGAGACGGGTTTAAAAGACGAGAATAAAAATTAGAGTGCCAGTGTCAGAAATGATTAAATAAAAGGCAGCAGCAAACAGAAAAGTCTCCAGCTTTGATTTTTAAAGAAGCGAGAGTTGCAGCCGACCTGCATTGTTCTGGGAGTTTGTTCCGGATACATAAAAACTGAACGTTGCGTCTCCATGTTTTAGTTTAGTCTCTGGGGACAGAAAGCAGACCTGTCCCGGACCTCCTGAGAGATAATTCATAACAGAGCAGAAGATCAGTATTTTGGCCCAAACCATTCAGTGCTTTATAAACCAAAAGTCAATTATCGACTGACAGGAAGCCAGTGTCCAGACTTTGAATATCAATTTGTTCCTAATGAACAATATATCGGGGTCCTTGGGGGACCACAGTTAATAGACCCAAATCAGCTATTTTTTTTATTTCATGTTTGCCATGGGTCCAAGTTTAAAGTATTATACACTACCCGGGAGGAAGGGACACTGCAACATAAGTAAAGTTTCCAGATTGGTATTAATAAACAGAATTCATGTTTTAAGAAGAAATAAGTTAACATTTTACAATGATGGTTGTTGCTTCTTGGGGTCCCCGGGGACACCAGTCTGTATTCATTGTATGTTAGATATGTCTGTAGGATGAGGGTTAAAATACCATCTACAGTACAACAACTCTTAATTTATTGATTTTAAGTTACTTCAGGATTTCATTTGCACGTGCATTTTCTTTTACTGGAGGCATCTTCCAAGTTGTTTCTCAGAATAGCTCGAATTGTTCAGCTCCTTCTGATATAAAAAAAAACAAAACAACCTCAAAGCAATATGAGATTATATGCAAAGATAATATGCAAAGGAATTCCCGATGAAGCATATTGGATGACATTTGGTCAGTGACATATGGTGAAAGCATGTCAGAGCGCTCTTTCTTACGCACATCATGATGGCACATGTCTTCCCTTTCTGCCTGGAGCTCTGGTTTCAGTGTGCCAGACATCTGGCTGTCATGCCTGCTGGCTCAGCCTCCAGATGAGGACGGCTCCGACCTCGTATCGTCTCATTGTCCCTGCTCATCCAACACACGCACACACACACACACACACACACACACACACACACACACACACACACACACACACCAGAAGAATAGAGCCACTCCTACCTCTACATCCCTCGTTCCACCGTCATGAGTTAGGAATGCGTATGGCGCTCTCAGAAATCCAGGTGGGCGTTGGGAAGCTGAGGTGCCCAAGAAGTGATGGGGTGAAACGTCCCAGCAGCCACCAGCAGCCCACGCCTGAACACCTCTTATATCTCCAACACACACATCTCCTAGCTGCCACACGGAAACAGCGGATGTGTGTGGGTGAGTGTGGTGGTGACGGTTGGCGGGGGAAACAAGGGCTCTGTCGCCTCCAGGCAGAGACACACACACACAAAAAATACTTATTTAACACGGTGAGAGAACACCTGACATTAAATCTGTGTGAGACAGTGCCAGACAGAAACACAATGGAGAATAGAGGGACAGAAACAAAAAGCTCGGCCGAGAGGAGGAGAGGGGAGGAGGAGGAGAGAGACGGAGAGGTGTGAGAGAGAGGGGGAGATAAAGGAGAGGAGAAGGGGTGTGTGTGGGTCCTTGTTGGCCGGCCCCGAGGAGCGCTGTGGGGCTGCCTGAGATATGAAAGGTCTTCTTGCCCCTAATGAGTGTGCTGCCTGCGAAGGCTGTGAGTCACACGGCAAAGTGAGGAAGATAAGAACACTGCCAGGTCTTCTCAGTCAGCTCTCTGAGGCTCAGGCGCATATGAATGGGTGTACACACACACGCTTACGCACACACACACACACACACACACACACTCCACGGATATGGATTTCTGAAAGCCGACGCGATATTTTCAAGTCACTATAATTAATATGTGACTGAAAAAGCAATTAGAGCTATAGACATTGGCAATTGAATGGGATCCTGTACGACAACAAACTACATACAGCCTCCAAAATGAAACAGAAACTGTCGGTTAAAAACATATTTCATTGGAACCCGTTGGAGTTTTGGTCCCCACAAAGTTCACATTCAGTCTTTCTCACCAAGAAAGCATCATTTCCATTCTCATAAAACATTAATATTTGTCTTCTCTCCTGCATGTTGCCGGTGTATTGTTAGTTGTCATGGCACATCACAGCCACCTGTCAGTCAGTGGAATAGTGTGGAGGCGTTGACAGGAAAGCGAACGGTGTCACCCACAATGCGCGTGCATGTAGGATCACTATAGTGATAGATATTGTGGTGGAAATTCAATTGAGGGACCATTGATAGGTAAACAAACCATATTTGAATTGGCACTGGGCGATACTGCCAAACTCAAATATTATGATGTTAAAACATAATAATAAGTACCTCGATATCAATACACTAAAGCTGGGGTTGGGTATCTTCCTCAAAAATGTTTTTGTTATATTTGTTGAATATGCTACAGCAATCAAGAAATGAAATGCTCCGACAAAACAAAAGAGAAACAGATCCGATACCTGTGGCCGTCGCAGGTCTTTGATAAACCGGTCCAATCATTTCATTTGGCCTCATTGTTCCTTGTTTACATTTTCACTGACCATTTTTGGGGCAGTGGCTTTGGAGGGAGGCCTGAAGGAAAAATCAATGGCGCCGACTTGGTGACTCCCAAAGAGTTGGCAATTTGGTTGGATAATTTAGTTTAATCTAGTCTACTCTTGCTGGTTTCTCAAGATTACCAACACTAGCTTTAAGGGCAATAATGTGTAATGTGAACGTGATGACCAAACAAGTGGAATATTTCACTGTTCCTTTTATCGAATAACACTTTAGAAATGAAAGATAATTAACTATATATCCCACATATTGTTGAAACAACAAATTGCATCATATGTTAGTTTTTTGCTGCTCTATTGGCCGTAACAAAAGGGAAATAAACCAATGTGCTTTTAAATGCTTCGAAAAAAAAGCACTCGGAAAAAAACTATTTGAACCAAACCAAATATATTTTGATGTTACAATAACCAAATGATTGTGAACACAGTATTTATTGCTGGGCTTTCGTATTAAAATGCATCTCGGTTGCTACAGGTGACCTGTTGCTGTTTTGCAAATCATGTTGAAGGTCAAACAAACTGAATATTTAATCAAAGAAAAATATTTCTCTTACTCGAATGCATGAATATGCTCAACATGGCGGTACAATCCCCCAACCCTCATGTATGTTCATGCATATTCATGATTTCAAGCGTTTGTTGTTTAAAATCTGCTCTCTCTCTCTCTCTCCCTCTCTCTCGCTCTCTCCTAAACATACGTAAACACGATTAAAAAGGAGAATCTGTCGAGCAGTCATCTTCTCTGTGCCGTCTTCGCCCTCTGTCCCCTCCCTTTCCCCTCTTCTTCTCCTCCGGAAAATGTGCTGTTCTGCTTGGGGGACGGTCGTGTCAGATGTGATGCATTCACCGCCACGTAATTGGTTTTGTAATTAAATGCTTCTGCTTGGTTGATCACAAAGGACATAGTATTCTCTCTAATTAGGCTGAAAATTCAATATCCACTTTTTTTTTCTTCTCCCGCGTTGACCCAAGCGATCGTCGATGAACGCAAACAGTCGGGGCACGCTGTCACTCACTCTGCATATTCTCGCCATATTTCCTTTGTCCTTGGCGTTCTGCTGTCTCTTTATCTCGCCTTTGCCCTTTCATGCCTCCCACTCTTCACCCTTTCTCTTCTTGTGAAAGCAGAAGAAAGCAAAAGGTTAAGAGAGGGGGTGAGACGTTCCCCAGAGGTGGCACTGTGCCAACCCATCAGGCCGTGGCAGCGTGGCACGTGCACGCAAACAAAGGCAATTCCATATAGAGCACTTTAAGAGCGGTCGGCCATCGTTATAAGCAGCACTTAGCGAGATTGTTTGATCAATATGGCGTTGATCGTGCTCTCTGAGGAGCCCTGGGTTTCCTTTTCTGGGTTTGATGGTCAGAAGATTCAGTTTCACGGCCTATTTGGCTCCCAAATTAATCAGTTTGAAACGCCACATGTGGAGTCACTTTCCTTCCATGTTTTCTGCTTCATACGTATGAAGTATCTTTTCTTCGAGACACAGTGCAATGTCTATTATTAATTATCTGTGCTGATTTTTTATAAATAATGCACATTTAAGTCTTTTTAATTAAAGCTTCCCCCACACCTGGGACATTAGAATTCAACGCCGAAATTCATCCCTAAACCTGTCCTTATCATAGAATATTTTACAAGCAAACATTCAACATGACGTGTATTAATTACATTGTGACAATTAGCCACCTCTCTCTCAGCAGGTTGTCAAACAGAGAAGCTGTTCATGGGTGACTCGGGTTAAGTGTTGTAATCAAGGAGTGTGTGTGTTGTGTGTGTGTGTGTGTCGTGTGTGTGTGTGTTGTGTGTGTGTTGTGTGTGTGTGTGTGTGTGTTTCCACCAGGGAGTGGAGCTCAGCCGACCCCATGATCTGCAGGTCTTGCTGCAGGTCGGCTGCCACATGGCTGACTGGCCTGGACAAACTCTGGTTCCTCTCTTTTCTGTCTCTCCTTCCCTCACCCTCTCCTTTTCTTTTACTATGTCCTCATATCTCTATTATTCTCCCTCCCGCTGGTGTCTAATGTTTGTTTGTGGCCTGTGGTGTGTTCAGTCAGAATTACCATCAAACGGGAAGAAGACGGGTCGCTGAGGGATGCGGATTAGCTTTAACATGCTGAGTAAGACCGCAGCACTCAGAACAGCCACATTGCTGCCTAATTTGGTTACCGCTGTTAATTTATACCCCGCCCCCACATGTGCACACACATGCACAACTTTCTCGCTTCCTGTTCATGGCGAGTCACTCTGTTTTCAGTCAAAATTGTGCGTCAGGGATTTTTTCTGGGAATGACGAGCCCGTTGATAATGAGTGAAGTCGAGGGCCTCGCCAAACCTTTTGTGAGTGTGTATCGTGTGTACAGTGTGTGTGTGTTGTGTGTGTGTGTGTGGTGTGTGTGTGTGTGTGTGTGTGTCGTGTGTGTGCGTGTGTGTGTCGTGGGGGAGTGTTCTGGCTTGATGGCGGCTCTTGGCAGAGCAACGCTCTTTTTCTCCCCGGTCGCTAACATCAGGGGACCAGCCAGGCATGTAATGGCAACTTTGGAGATTTAGAAGAGCAGCTTGCTAATACGAGCCCCTGATATCCTGCCTTAGATGGCTCCTATTGTACGATCTTTACAAAACAGGTCATCGTGATACATTTCAAATATTTTAGGAGAGTATGAAACATGCTGGGGTTACTCCTAAAATGAGCTTTAAGACCTGTTTGTGTTGTGGTTAGAACGAACACAGGAATGCTGATTGTAGCCGGAGGTAAAAAAAAAACCTGTGTTGGTTTAAGGTTTTTTTGGATAAAGCCGCATCGTTAGGGGACACGTTGAACCCGGGCTAAGGTCGAATGAAAAAGCGTGTTTATCTTCTCAGACTGAAGGTGAAGTTGGGGACATTAGATGAAAAGCAGATGCAGAATGTGGAGCCTCCTCAGTTTTAATGGTGTCTGACTGCTGCAGGTTGTTTTGAGCAGACGTGTTGTAGCAACAGAGAACCTGTTGCCGATCCTCTGACTCTGTGTGATCACGTCCATGGAAAATGTCTCTCTGCCTTCGCCGAGAACCCGCGAGGCGAACCATGCGCTCGCCTCGGTCAACATCTGCAGAATAGAACTATAGCCTGTCAAACCTCTGCCTGATTAAAAACCCGCTGCCTGCGTAGCGTCGAGTTTATTTAAAAGCAGACTCACGGACACATGTACTGCACACGCACTTGTGAGCCGTCTCCTCCCGATCGTTTCACTTCTTTTCAAATCTTGCCTCCATTCACAACTGTACGTCCACGCTTGCTCACGGGCGCGTGCCCCTGTGTAATTCATCTGTGCTGCAGATACATTTTCTAGAGCGCCTCTGCCACTGTCGGTAAGAGGAGCAGGAGGGGGAGGAGGTGGATGGAGGAGGAGGAGGAGGAGGGCTGCAGTCATCTGGGTCTCGGGAAGGCTTGCCAGCCAGCACAGGTGGCGTTTTGTCTGGATTGAGCTCAGGGAGTGAGGGAATAGAGAGAGGAAGGAGGCAGAGAGGGAAGAAGGAACCAGGACGACATTTGGGAATTAAAAAATAATTGTTTACTTCTGGCATTCAGTACTTGATCCTTTTTGTAATGGTTTTTTTTTATTTGTTTGATGAAATCATAGTAAAACCCTACTCCTGCCGACTAAATCTGGCTTTGAATATATTTTTGTTAAAGATCCATACCTAGAAGAGGCAATTCTCTGGAATAGATAAATACAGGGTTAATGAAAAGCTTGTATGCAGCAGGGGATAACTCAACAGTTGAAATGTTTTGATCCTGTCATGAAACGTTTCATTTTCTGTGTACAAGCATTGGCCAAATGTGCAGATTGGTGCAGTGGTTTGGCTCCTCGAAGTGTTTTTACTCCCCTGGCAGTTGGACTGGCTTGTTATTAAGAGCGCTTCATCTGGCTTTGTGATTACAGCTCTGACCAAGCTGACAGAATGCAACAGCATGCAAATGCTGTGCTGTGATTCGACACACACACACACACACACACACACACACACACACACACACACACACACACACACACACACATGCTGTATGTGAGGGAGTGACACACACACACACACACACACGCATATACTGTCAGCGCCGCTCTGCAATTTGTCACACGGTGCTGCGCCATTAGAAATGTACACCTCACACTTGACACACCCCCTGCACCCTGACACACACACACACACACACACACACACACACACACACACACACACACTCTCTTTAAACTCACACAAAAACACTTCCTCCTTTCCTGTTTATGAAAAATGAGAACCCAGCAGGGAGTGAAGTGGGAAGGTGGAGGGTTATGAGGGGTATGAGGGTGGAGCATCTGGAATAACACTCACCCGTCTCTCATATCACTGCTTCCCGTCTGATCTCTTCCAAAACACACAAACACACACACACATACGTACACACTCTTTTTTTTCCACATACCCGCCATCACCGCCACCGCTTCTGCTCCAGCCCTATTTCTATTTCCAATGAGATCAGTGTGAGTGGTGGTCTTGAAGTAGACCCCATCTGGTGTGTGTGCGTGCGTGTGTGTGTGTGTGTGTGTGTGTGTGTGTGGCAGCGCTGGTGCCATCCTGGCTGGGACACTTGTAGTTTGGAGAGGGGGTTTCTGGCTGCTGTCCGCCAGTGATCTACTGTACTGTACATCGCCACTCACGCAAAACACACACACACACACACACGGCCACACACCACAACACACAAACACACACACTCAAACTGCTGTCGGTACTTTATGGCTTTTTAAAGTCAAAGGTCATGGTAATTTACCATTCACTGTTGAAAGATTCTTTGTTTGTTCATCATCATGTTACATGTTGGTAGTGAAGCCCTTGAGACAGGGCTTCACAAATAGTGCTGAAATAAATAGAAGGGGTCACAAGATGATAAAAGACCTTCGGTTGTCTATACTGTATGTATGTTTATGTTTCCAACTTTTCCATAAATGTGTTCTTCTTCTTATCAAATACTGATTAGATTTAGCCCGTGAGAAAGAAAATACTATTTAATTTCACTGCGCACAACCGCTACAAACAAATTGTCCATATTTGTTACTTTTTTTTCCTCTTATTTATAATAATTGTTCTTACTTTGCATTTTAATCAGATCGACGGGTATACACATGTTGCAATTGAGTGTGTGTAAAAACTAGCAGTGAAGTCTGAACTGTTAAAAGTGCCAGTGCTGTATTTCCTGTATTATGTGATCTTAACAGAGTGTAAAGTGTTCATCAGAGGTTCCACGTGTTTAATAATTTCTCCCATAAACACATTGGCGATACTTTTGTCGAGGCGGCAGCTCAACTTGAAAGTCATTTTTCCCCTCCACCAACATGGATCATTTTTCCGGCAGTCTGGGGCCAAAGCGGCTCTTAAGTCATGCGTTGCTTACACGACTTCTCATTTCAAAGAACAAACCGTCACTTTGGTGTATTAAGTCATTAAGCAGGCTTCATATAGTTGGACGCCTCACGGTTGAGAAATTAGCCCTTAAATACGCGTGCTTGTTTGAAAAAATAAATAAGGCTGGTTTGGATTACCGTCTGTCAATCAGCAGCGTATGTGCCGCGTTCACTGTGTGTGTGTGTGTGTGTGTGTGTGTGTGTGTGTGTTTGCATGTGTGAAGAGGGTAGACAGTTGAAGCCTCTGCAGGCTGCGTTCAGACTGTATCAATATGATTGACAGCGTTAATGGTGTGATAATTCCACACGTCGAGAAACTGAGAAGCTTCATTTCACAGAGCAGTTTAGATAATCACTCTCAGAAAAATACACTCCGTTTTTTCCTCCATTCACTCCATTATTTTTGCCTTTATTCTATTCACTTTTACCCCTCCTGCATATTAAGCTCTCCGCGCTCTCTCTCTCTTTTTGTCTCTCTTCTCCTGCAGGATGAATGCCGTAATTTCATGAAGGTGCTGCTCAGCAGACAGGGAGGCCTGTTTGTGTGCGGGACCAACGCCTTCAACCCGCTATGTGCCAACTATACCGTAAGTTATCCGTGAGATAACGTCATATAGATTGGTCTGACGTCACCGATGAATGCCTTATTTATTCTTCCTAAACCGAGGCCTCGCTTCCCAAACACAATCAAGTATACGCCTGCTCAGGTGAAAATATACAGCTTGATTAGAGCTGTTTGTTCAGCTACCGAGGCGGTGTTGACTTCCTCCCCAGGACTTATTTATCCTCGTTGTCTGGCAGTCCCAGTGTCTTGTTTCCCTGAGATACAATTGTTATTTCTCAGTGGTTTAGCTTTGCGGTCCGCCGAGCTTGTTATCGTTGAGAGCCTGAGACGGATAATCAAGAAGAACACAAAGAGGTTAGATGAGGAAGAGGAGGGTGGAGAGATGGGACTTCTTTGCCTGGTTCAATTTATATTGCTGGTGGTTAAGAAAGCAAAGCAGCCACCCCACACACAGTCAGAGGGCGGAGCATTAAGAGACGCCAGGGTTCAAGCTACAATTGTAAGCGTTGACGGACGTGATTCAAACAATTAGTCCTCTGAATGTTTCCTCCACTCCAAAACATATTGGTGATAATCCGAAGGTGTGCATCCATTCAGCTCACCTGACTTCTTTCACAAGCCAATGCAGCCGAACGCTCGTCACTTCCGGACCGCTTCCCCGTCTCGCTCCATTACAGTAACGATTTAAAAAAAAAAACTACACATGAATATTAATCATCGATTCGGCTGATTTCACTTCATCCTGCGGGAATATCTAATGCGCGATGAAGGCAAGTTGAGTTGGAGGACGAGAAAGAGAGAGAGGATGAAAAAGAAAAAAAAAATCCTTCCTCTATCAAAGTGTTATTTTCAGTCGTTCACATTTCAAACAGGGGACACTGAGACTTGTCTGGCCCATTATCTGTCAGCCACTAATGACATTCTACAACAGTGCATAACACACCTGTCTCTCCGTGATAGGCTGTGAGTTTCTCTGGGGACTAGTTAGTGATGCTTGCTACTGTTTTATTTATAGCTGTTTTTTAATGAAATGACACCTTTTCAGCCATGGATGAGAATTAGACTGTGCTGTTGAAATTGTTTGCGTTTGGCTACCTTTCAAGTGTACGTGTTTGTAAAGTGTGTATGTGTGTGTGTGTTATAGGGAGAGGCAGAAGATAGATTTCACAGTGTCTTTATGTATGATTGTGTGTGTGTGTGTGTGTGTGTGCGCGTGCTTTATTTATGCATGAGATCTGAATCTTGTTGTTGCTGCTGCTTTCCCTAATTGGCACCAGTGAATCATTAGTTTGCACTTATGGTAACACTCCCTAATTGCCATTCTCTTTGTGGCTTGTTTTCATAATGCTGCTGGAGATGCATTCATATTGTTTGGAGTTTGCTGATTGATGCGCATATATCTGTGTGTGTGTGTGTGTGTGTGCTGTAACAGGGAGACACTCTCGAGATGGTCGGAGACACGGTCAGCGGTATGGCGAGATGCCCCTATGACCCCAAACACGCAAATGTAGCTCGGTTTGCAGGTAAGACGCACCTGTTTGTTTTAGGCTCCACTTCCTGCGCTGCACGCGGATCATTGTTGAATGTCATGGAATGCGCGACATACAGCAGGCTCAACAAAAGGGAGATTTTTTTATTATTTTTTTTATTTCTATTCATTGTTTACTTCATCATGTTTAAACACTATAATAGAATCAGCAGTGCTCCGTGGCTGAAACTGTAGAGAGCCATTACTGTTCAGCCATCGCGCCATTATCTGTTATTAGCTCAAAGTAAAAATGATGTTTTTGTGGCGTGGGAGGACTGCAAAGTTGCAATTATGTGGCTGCAATTATACGGTTTACGGGTCAGTCATGTTATGCCTATGATGCTGGAGGACTTTCATAAAAAACAGCTTTATTGTTTGTGGTTATGCTGTTGCTTTGACAGGCTGTCCTATTAACTGGTGTTTCTGTGTGTGTGTGTGTGCGTGTGTTTGTTTGTCAGAGGGAAATCTGTTTACAGCCACCGTGACAGACTTCCTGGCCATCGATGCGGTGATCTACCGTAGCCTTGGGGACAGTCCCGCTCTGCGCACCGTCAAGCACGACTCCAAGTGGTTCAGAGGTACCTACAGACGTGTGTGTGTGTGTGTGTGTGTGCGCAGCAGGCTCCGGTGTTTTCAGTGTGTGTCCTCATCACTTAGCGGCATTCCGGATCGATACATGTGTCAGTAGCAGAGGGCTGAGTCAGCAGCACACTGACAACTCCATGTTCGGGTCGCTGGCCACGAAGCTGCCAAACGGACCGCTCCTTGACAGAAAATCCCCATCACGGTCAAACCCAACCGTGACAATGGGACGGTAAAAGAAGACAGGACATCAGACACACAGGTTGTCGCCGGTCCCGGGTGTAATGGCGCCAAAATGCAAAGCGTGAAACCGAGTTCTCGGAAACATCAGGGAGTCATAATGCGCTTATTGTTTGGTGTGAAATCCCCTTTCACCATGTAATGAAATTAAGCGTGGCCTGTGCCTCTTTCTCACTGCCCTCACGTTACCTCGGTGTCGTGGGAGTGAATGATGCAATTGCAAATGGAGACACTGGTTTGCTGTATGCTTTCTCATGTTCCATTTATATTTCATGAAACATTTTCCTCTTCTTTTTTCTCTCCCTCTCACAATGTAGAGCCGTATTTTGTCAGCGCCGTGGAGTGGGGTCCTCACATCTACTTCTTCTTCAGAGAGATAGCCATGGAGTTCAACTACCTGGAAAAGGTATAGAAGTCTTTCTGACGAACACGTATCATCCCTTCCCTCTGGACTCTCAGTATATTTACACGAATGCCGCTTTAATATCTTTCTGCTGCTATTAGTTAAATGCCAATATAAACTCTTTTTCCCACAGCCTCGCTGACCTTTCATCCTTGTATTTGTTGTCTGCATATCTAATCCAACAATCACAGTAACAGTTCATGTCTATTAAACTGAGAAAACGCCCTTTTTTAATATATTTTCCTCCCTTATCGGAGCTGGGGATACACTTTATGTAAAGATATCAGCATCAGAATCTTCTCTAATGAATTAGCAATTCACATTTGGGGAGAAGTGCTTGCAGAAGGTCTCCGTCTTTGACATGTTTACTGAGCGCAGAGTAAATGGTTCCTTAAGCAGCATCGCTGTTGTCTGGATGATTGCGTTCAAAGAAGCAATTTTAAGATGCGCTTACATTTTTATGAATAATTGATATTAGATTTACCTTCATAAAACAACGATCTGTCTAAACAGGGTTTCCGTGTTGCAAATAGTATGCAAATGACTCTACAGAGATCAACTTGAAGTTGATCTTTTTAAAGATGAAACCCAAAGTTCGCTCCCCGGCTAATCATTGTTAAATCGGTATATGTGAGCTTGAGATGCACCTCAAAAGTATTCAGTCATTTATTAATCTACTTCTCGGTGCCTGACCACTCACAGGTGATGTGTGTCACGTGTGGCGCGGGTGTGCAAACGCGATCTGGGAGGATCTCAGCGCGTCTGGAGAAGCAGTGGACGTCGTTCCTGAAGGCCCGTCTGAACTTGCTCCGTCCCCGGTGATTCCCACTTCTACTTTAACCTGCTCCACTCCACCAGCTCCATCATCAGGATGCACGGCAGGGACATAATCCTGGGGGTGTTCTCCACACCGGCAAACAGGTACAAGACACAATAAAATAGACTTGTGAGCAAGCTGAGGAGCACACACATTGTTGAATGCCTTTCTCACGCTCTCAAAAACGTGCACACTAGGACCGATACTCAAGATCAGAAGACCGCCATTTTTTTTACCCATTACTTTTAGCTAACTATTTGAACAGCTAATCCATTACGTTCAGCTATATTTTAACATTTGTCCTGACTATTTTTACTGTAAGCTAAACTATTTTAACCATTTATTATTTTATTTTAGCAAAACTTCATTTACTTTTTAGTTTATTACTTTTAGCCAACTATTTTAATCATATTTTAACTGTTCATCCATTAATTTTAGCTAAATATTTCAACATCGCATTCATTACTTTTAGCTATTTGAACTGTTTCCTTTCAACAATGGTTCCTACTGCACACAAAAAGGTCTGTGGATCATCTGGAGTAACCAGAGACATTGCTGTTAAGTTTTTCAAATGTTTTTGTTGTTCCATATAGTCTCTCCAGCTGATATCTCCAAAACTAGCCAACTCATACCAAAACAATCTAGATTAATAAACAGGTAAGAGGACATATTTGAAGTTAGGGGTGAACTGTTTCTTTTATTATCCGGATACATTATTCATATTGTAATTTCTCTTTTTTCAAATTGCTGCCCCCTCAGACACATTTATGACTACTCCACAATCTTTCCACGTACCCCAAAGCAAGTGTGTGACTTTGAGGGTTGAAGTGGAGGGATTTCAATCCAAATCCTCTCTGGAAAGAGAAAAGGGGATTCAATCATACCGAGGATGTTTTTTAAAGAAATACAGACGTAAAAAACACTTCCCGACATACTTCCCGTGGAGACTGATATAGACGCCCGGTGTGAAGCAGCACTCACACGGCTCACCGTGGAAATTTAGTGGACCACCATAGTTTGTTCCTTCGTCTATGAAGTCGGAAAGAGCAAGGCCTCCTACTCGCCAAGCAAAGCTCCAGAGAAATGAAAGAAGCCGCGTGGAGGTACACAGGTCACGATTCCGGGGTACAGAGTAATTTAAGACACATGCAGTGCTTTCATTGAGGACACAGGGGTGATTTGTTGAAAGACGAGATTAAATTGAAAAAAGGTGAGAGGAGAGTAAAGGAAGGATGCTGCGTGGTAAATGGGGGATTACTGAAGACTGTGGGTATTTGTGCAATCAAAGACAGCACAGACAGCAAGCCAGAGAGACTGAACAACAGAGAGAAGGAAGGAGTGTGCAAAACAATTTAGCTCGGATCCTTTTGATGCATAAGATTAGAGACGCACTAATGTTCTGAAGTGAGTGTTGAGTCTTACATTTTCAAATAACCAAATCAGTTTCCTCTACTTATTGTGCTTCGTTGAAATGCTGCTTTTTGTCGTTGCTGCTATTGTTTTTATAAAAACCCGATCCCAATATTAAGTTACTTATTAAGAGGAACATTGTAGTGTGTTTGTGGGGACATCCTTCATGCATCCTTTGCATTGGACAGGGATAAACATACTCTGCACACTTTAAATTAAGGCATTGCTCAAATCATACAACATTATTCCGTTTTTTACCATACGCTTTCTGAATGTCCGTGATAGCTTCTTGTGTCTGGTAGTGCAAGACGTTGAAGCAAACCTATAGAAATACTTGACTGTGGTCTGGAATCAATACAGTGTCTCACTTAAACGCAGCCAGCAGCATAGTCATCATCTGTCAGTGGTCCCAGTATAATACCCTCTGCGTTTTAAGAATAAAGTGCTGTACCAGTTGCAGGACGGTGTTTCAAAGCAGTGGGCGACAGGAGAGAAAGAGGGGAAGAAGAAAAGAAAAAAAGAGATAAATGCGAAAGGAGAGAGTACAGAGAGGAGAATTAAGAGGGAGGCGGCTAACAAGAGGGGGAGAGATGGATGTGGAACTCAAGGACAAGGAACTCAATAATGGACAACATGTGCATCCCTCGCTCTCTCTGAGATCTAAAACTGTTTCATCAGCTGCATCTTATCTGCACGTTTGGAAGGATTGCCCGCAGAGACAGATGGATGCTTCGCACACACACTTGCACAAACAAGCGTACAATGGTTCCCAGATAACGGCATTTGCGGCATGCCACTGAGGAGAACCAGCTGAACACACACCCCTGCTCGGGTAAACTGCCACTGGGTCCTATTTTAAATAACTGCTGGCCAAAAGAGAGAGAGGGAAAGAGGTTTAGATTGATGGATAAGGAGACGCGTGATGGAGGAAAATGAACACAAAGCCAATGAGAGAATGTGTCAGGTGAGCTGCAAAACTCCCACTGGCCCCGTGTGGCCCACTGCGCCACACTGGCTTAGTGCTTGCCAGACAAATTGCTCTGCCTGGCAGCTTGCAGTGAAAACAGCATGAAGCAGGACCTGGGAGTGGAGGAATTGCTATTCTCTCCTGTCATGTGGCCCTGGGCAGCATATAGGGAACTGTAGTATGGGAATAACTGGATGAAATCAAGGTTTAACTGCCCCCTGGACTCTATAGTTACTCATCTCCCCCTGTGCCCACATACTCCAGGGATCATTTTACAACCACATACCAGCTCCTCAAATGTTATGAAGTTGCTTTTGTGGTATCCTTCAGTCTCTACTTCCAGAGAAGTAAAATCGCCTCCAGTTGTTAGTTCCTTTGTGCCACCTCTGAAGCCCCAGGCCCTTCCTCTCCAAGAGGGATGAAAGAAGAGCTCGGATTTCCTACTGAGCACCTCCTGCTCTCAGACTCCTGATGCTCGGGAGGTCGAGGAGGCGTCGGGAGCAACAGCAAACTGGAAAGGGGGAGAATAAAAAATATGAGTCCATCGGGGAGAAGAAGAGCAAAGAAAGTGCTTTCTGCTCTATTTAGCAGCTCAAATATGTGAGTACATGTCGGAAGAGAAGCGGCGAGATGTCAAATGGAAGGCTTACATCATGCTGCACTGGACTGGTACTGAAAAACAAACACTTCTCATTAATTCTCAGCTGTTGTTGTGGCAACTGAAAACGTCTATTGCTTCTGGAGCACACTGACTAGGCTCATTAGCCTTAATGGAGCCATGCAGGAGTGCAAGGAAAACATCCCATGCAAAGTAAAGTAAATCTAGGGCATCCTGAGTGGGGGAGCCACATTTGGTTTTGGCTGTAAAGAATCCCATGTGACTGGGTCAGACAGCAGGATGTCCCCCTGTGAAAACACAGCATGGGAGGGGTATGAAGAGGACAAGGAGCAGGAGGAGAACAGGTTTACTGTGCGAGGAGAAGTTTAACACGAGTGAGGATGCACAGATATGCGAGCTAGTCCCCCCCAGGCCTGCACAGGTAGAGAAGGCAGGGGATGCATAGTTAGGTGTCTAGCGAGAGCTTGAGAAACTGGGTCTGGGAAAGGAGCCGTGTCACTAGGAAAATACAGAGTTGTTACAGAGTCTGGGTAGTCAGGATAGATCGTGAGGAGAATTCCCTCAGGGACCTCCTGTGGAAAGGCCAAGAAAAAGATGGGGAAATTAGGTTGCTTGAATAACCCCCCCCCCCCCAAAAAAAAAAGAACAGGTGAAAGGTTTCTGGTAGAATAAAATGAATAAAATTAATGACTGAATAATATTAAAATTCAAGATTAAGGGTATAAGTTCAAGAGGTATGAAGAACAAAGTATCGTAAGGTTGAAAGGTTTTAATTTGAAACTTTGTGATGAAGTCTTGATCATACTTATGAGTCTATAAATATGTGTAATATATACAGTCCTCCAAGAGGTTTACGTTACACTACTAGTTGTTATTCTTCGGTGTTGCTTAGTAATAGCACTCCCTGCCAAGAAATAGTCTGGCACATAATCCCTCGTAACGCTGCAACTTGTTGTTTCAATACTTCATGTTTTGGTACGGTTTTCAACAAGAATATAATGTTCAGTTAATTAGTGTGCCATAAAGGTGCTGGTGGGCACATTTGTTTTGCATTTTGGACATATTTTAGTTTGTAAGGTAGCTTTGTTCTTTGTGTTACTAGACTAAATATAATTAGCTTCTATTTATGAAAATAGCATAAATATTCTCATCTAAATCTTGGCCAGAAAACAAAGAGGCGTACATTCCAAAACATTCCTTTAAAATGCCAATGGATGATTGGATTATTGGACTAAATTGTTTGGTGATTTAGTTTATTTCATCGTGGCGGCCAAACTCTTTTATGATTTTGCTGAAAGAAAAGGTAACAAAGTTATATTTAGTATGGTTGGAATAAAGTGAAGTTAATCAATTGAGACAAACACAAAAGCCTTGAAAACAAACTTGAAAAAAAAATGATCAAAGAACATATACAAAGGCCTTCTTTAAAAGAAAAAAATGACTACAGAGATTATTAGTGTGTTGGATTTCTGACCTTTAAATCTATAAACACTTGGACAGTCGGACACATGATATAGCCTCCTTGTGGTAAGTGATATCATATTTCACAAGGTCTTTTTATATAGTGTACAAAATGAATCTCTACAATGTATTAGAGTTAAACCCCTAATTAGAGGATTGAGATTAAAACTTCCCCTGAACTCCCACATTCTTCCGCTCTTCCTCGCCTGCCCCTACGAGGCATCATCACGTGTCCGCGAGGACCGGCTGTGTTGTTCCAAGCTGTCAGAGAGCTTGTTAAACAGTGAGGAAGTACTTTAGACTCCGCAGCAGTCCTCTCAAACGGACACGCTGTGCATCTTGCCTGGACAGCCTGTCACTCAACCCGAGTCAAGGAGAGCGAGTAAAGGACGAACAAATGCCGATTGGACCGAGAGAGGGACGGGCAAGTTTTTAAAGTAAACAAAGGAGAGTTGTCTCAAAGTGTGCGAAGGCAGCTGAGAGAAATGAAAAAAAGCAGACGCAGGAAAGACAGAGGGAGAGAGTGAAAGTGAAAATAATTCAGAACATTTTGAGAAAAACAGCGCACAGCCTTTTTGTCTTACTTCTGCTGGACACACGACCCGACACGGTGACCTGCCGGGGTCGGATAAGTTGGAGAAAGAAAGCCAACCTGGCACCGGTGCAGAGCTGGCAGACGTGTCACGCGTAACATCTGGTGCCGGCGGTCCTGAGAGAGACGCACCGTATCGTCCACAGATATGCCTGCGGCTCCGCCACGCTGGCCGGGTATTGAGTCACATCCCTGCCTATGAATGATAAGTACTGAGGGAGACGGCGTGACCTGATCAAATGGCACATCAGCAGAGCGCTGCTCCCCTGCTGCAACCAAAACCCAGCCTCTGGGCGCTGCCTTAGCAAACAAACCCTTTTGTGGCCTTCAAAGAGGCACTCAACAGAAACACCACTCAGGATCCCGTAGGATGGCTGCACAGACCCTCAAATCACCTCTTGGGCGTTCATTTTAACGAGAAAGAAAGACAATAAGAAGTCGAGGCCCAGATACGTATGTGTGGGTTTCTTTTGTAGTGGCAGGTTGCAGGTGACTCAGCCTCTCAGGGTTTTTTTATGCGTGTGTATCGCTAAGGTATTAACACTTAGGCACAAGCTCTCACACCACGCACACCATTAGTCATTGAGGAGGACACATTCAGAGCAGAGTTGAGTTGAGTCTCGGTGCATGAAGCATGGGATGTTTTTAAGAACCCATTCCTTATCTCATCCTGACACTGCTCTCTTTATTTCTCTGGTCTCTGTAGTGCTTTCTCCAGCCAAAACATAAAAAGTAACATCAGGCTCAGAGAAGAGATAGTGTCTTTAGAGTGTGTGTGTGTGTGTGTGTGTGTGTGTGTAAACCTTACAACACATCCCAGTAAGAAGCCCGGTGCACCTCGGAGGCTGTTTAACTACTCGTGAACTCAGCAACAGGGTACAGAACATCTGTTCCAAGAAGTGTCCATAGCACTCACACACACACACACACACACACACACACACACACACACACACACACAAAGACAAAATATTCAGTGACTCATTTCCTATTTCGATTCATATTCCAGGAATTCCAGTCAAATCGAGCTATTGCATCCGCTGCCTATCTATTGTTCGCCCACGGAGATGACAGCATCTATCTTATCCACTCTTTCTCTTCATCTCAGTAACAATTTCCTTTGTGTTCAAGTTTTGAATGTCAAATATATGCCCAAATCCAATTTGTCATCTCCGCTGGAAGCCTGTCCCTTTCTCACTCTCACAATTGACTTTCTACATTTTAACTTCTTCCCTTTTTACATTTCACAGTCAATTTTTCCGTCTAGGTGTTATCTACCTCATCTTTTCTCGTTCCGACATTTATTCTTTCTGCACTTCTGTCGTAAAGTAAAACCCACTTGACATAGGAGTGACAGTCATCTTGTGCCAGTTCAAAGTGTTTTATCAATTGATGGTCTCAATCCACCTCTGTGTCTCACCTCTGTGTCTCACCTCTGTGTCTCACCTCTCTGTCTCACCTCTCTGTCTCACCTCTCTGTCTCACCCTTCTCTCTCTGTAGCATCCCCGGTTCGGCGGTGTGTGCCTTCGACATGGAGGAGCTGGCTGGGGTGTTTGAAGGGAGGTTTAAGGAGCAGAAATCACCCGAGTCCATTTGGACGCCTGTTCCAGATGAAGTCATCCCGAAGCCAAGGTGCAGATGGCTGTAATCAATTAATGCACCGGTATTCAGGCTGTTATCAGAGGACTGTATTATTATCAACAGCACGTCTTCTATTCACTCATTAACTGTGTGTTGACTGTTTCAGGTTTGATTTCATGACAAAAGGAAATGCACATCGTGCAAACAAAAATACTTACCGTTTCACCACTCGTGAAGATGCTACTCAAGGGCATTTTCTTTTTACAAAAAAATTATTTACAAGGTGAAACAAGTTGATTATAGGCAGGTGTAATGTAGAATGCAGGAAGATTATGCACATGATATTACAGCCTGTACATACTTCTGAATATTGCATGGAGGTGGGAGATTCGTATGTCTCAAGGATACAACTGATCTCGCTGCTAATCTAAAGACATATCTCATGCAAATATTCCATCACTTTGCCAAATACTTCAAACGTGAGGTTCTTTTAACAACATCAAATCAGTCACTCGCTATTGGTCTCAATGTGAGACACTGAGACAGTCTAGACTACTTAATTATACATCTATATCTTTACTGAGGCCTGAAGTAGTCATAAAAAAAGGATGCCTGTGTACAGTCTGCTAAACGCGTACTGAAACTTGTCCTCAGACCCGGTGGCTGTGCTGTTCAAGGTTCCAGGTTTAATTCCTCAAACTCGTTCCCCGATGAGATGCTCAACTTCGTCAAGACCCACCCCCTGATGGACGAGGCCGTCCCGTCTCTCGGACAAAGACCCTGGATTGTCAGAACCATGGCCAGGTGAGCCTGAACTCTTGTGACGGGCAGTGACACACCAACACTGTCTCCTAGTGATATGTTACTAGGAGACAGTGAAAGTTGAATATCTGACAAGTTGCACAAAGATTTTCTTCCCTGCAATACAATATTTAACTAAAGTGTTATTCAGGTTTGTTCATACTTATTTTTACATTTCTTAAGGTTAGGGAAAGATTGCGGTCTGGGTAAATATTGAAAGAGTCAAAAGGGATTTGAACTTAATCAAGGCAGCTATTATGTTTCCATCAAAACATATTTAGCAAAACAAATTACTAGTACAGAAACATAATTTCTGTGCAAAAGATGAATGTTTTCTGGTAAGTTTTTAACTATCAAACTATGCATGCTGGGAAGTCTGCTAAATGTGTTTTTAATTTGATGGGCTAAGTGAAGTGCATTAAGTTAATTCATGATTTGAAGACATTTTATTAATTCTGTAAATGAAAACAAGACATTTTTCTTTGACTAGTCTTAATCAGGAGGGCTGCCCCATCTTGGTCAATTAGTTGAATAATCGGTCGTTTTGGTCTTAGTCGATTGACGACTCATTTTGTTGAAACTTATGATAACATCTCGCGTAAACATACGATTTAAAGGGGTACGTTTACCTGATTTTTCACGGAGAAGCGTTTTATTCAACTATTTAATTAGTCGACAAAACCAAGTGTAAGACTGTTAGTTGACTAAGAATCTATTTGGTTAATGGACACCATTAAAATGTGTAAAATGTATATGTTAACATTATTTTAGTGATCAAATAATCCCACTGAACCCCTGTATGATGTTGTTCAGTGTTTGGGCTCCAGCTAAACGGGTCTTGTGGTGAAGCCTCTGGTAGCAGGCAGCAGCTGTAGCACATCCAGTCTCACATTAATGCATACATTCCTCTCTGTCTCTCTTTCTCTCTTTCTCTCCACCATCTACCAAATGTAGTCCTGCTGCCGACCAGCCAGCAGGGGATTATGGGGACTGGATGTATGTGGAATATTAAACAGCCGACAGCGTGGCTTCTATTGTCGTATATTGTCTCATGCACACAGGACTGTGTGTAGGACTGCCACACTCAGCTATTGTTCCTAGACCGGCACATTTACTTGACTGATATTATTAATGACTTGACGTTTGCTGTAATTAGTTTATTATGCAAATGTGATGAGCAGTTTCTTCTCTATGGAATTAATTTAATTTTGCAGTGACTCAAGAGAAAATGGCACAAGAGTCTGTATTTTACACCTAAACCAATCACGTGTTGCACTTAAATCATACATTTGCCTCTGAGAGCTGCTTGACTACATGCTTTTTATATTGTATGGTTATTGTATGGGGGGAAAAAAGTCCCAAGTGATTCTCACAGCTCCGTGGCATTAATGCAGTGTTCTCTCCAGGTACCAGCTGAATAAGATTGTGGTGGATACAGAAGCCGGGCCTTATAGAAACCAGACCATCCTGTTCCTCGGGTCGAGCAGAGGGACCATCCTCAAGTTCCTCATCATGCCAAACCAGGACAACACTGTCACCAACAGCAACATCTTCCTGGAGGAACTGGAGGGATTCAACCCTGAAAAGTAAGACGTTAAACCGAACTGTTAATTGATACCACTCTCATATCTGTTGGTGAAATATGAAGCTGCAGCTAGTTAGCTTAGCTTTGCACTGGAAACAAGGTAAAACAGCTAGCCCAGCCACGTACCAGAACCGCTAAAGCGCACAAATTAACACATTATCTACTTTGTTTAACTCCTAAAAATGTAAACGCATCACTGTGAGGTTGTTACATAATGTGTTAATTAGTGAGCTTTAGAGGTGCTGATTTATTGATTGTTTTACCATTGATCAGAGCCACGCTTGCTGTTTTCCCTTGTTTCCAGTATTTATGCTAAGCTAAACTAGCTGCTGAAGGTAGCCCATATATTTGTTGTGTGGACACGAGAGTGATGTTATTCTTCAAACAAGCATATTTCCCCAAATGCCAAACTGATTCTTTTTGGCACAAACGTGTGCAGTTAGAGAGCTTGGTATAAATTATCTCAAGATATACTGTACAGCAGGGGAGGGGAGGAAAGGGTTAACTGACATCTAAGGTCGATGTATACACAGCGAGGGGAGCTGGTGGTGTGATACGCCTAGAAAAAGAGTCGCAAGGAAGAAAGAAGAAAAAAAAGGCATGACATGTCCTGAAAACATGATGTTCCCTGAATTATGCAGAACGCCTCACCTATTCTTCGAGGGATACACATAATTGTGCAGGAGCTGAGAGGATACAACCCCATGCAGAGAATACAAATGGGGCAAAAAGAAAGGAATACGATTAAAGGCTAATATTCATTATCGGGGAAATCTGAAAATGTTCTAATGAGGTGGAGAAATACTGTAGAATGACATTAGAGCCTAAAAAAAACATCACAAAGTAATGAAATGATAAAATCACATTATCCTTCATCTTGAACAAAAATGACCTCAATATCTGGATCTTGACAAAAGATTTGAGTGGGCTTCTTGTCCTCTCCTAATTAGCATTTTGCATGAGGCAGGCAGCTTTCAGGTTTCATTGGATGCCGACCACTACATAATGAACACTGGGTACAATGCCTTCTCAATCTTCATTTCAGATTTTGTTCTCTCTCGGGATGCAGTGCTCCACACAGTGGATGGCTGCAGGGTGTGGGGGGGGAGAAGATTGTCACACAGATGCAGGAAGATTTGGCTGGTGATTGTCTTTCACCAAGGCTAATTGGAGGCATTTAAAAAAAGAATAGAAACATGTTTCTAAACACTAGTTTCCTGTCATGTTAATTGTGCCCCCTGATATATATATATATACCTTTTCTTCTGCAATAAGGGTGAAAAAAGGGGATTATTTCTCGAACCAACTGGCTGGAAACACACTACCTCCCTCCAGTAGAGCCAGATCTACTCGTACTGTTCTCATTTAATACTTAACTTCCTTCCTTTACCAGCCCCACCAAAATATGCTCAACCAATTTGTGTCTCTGCTTATTTGTTCAGACTTGATCAAATGAGGGACAGTGATGGGAGGTGAAAATGAAGGGACTGTGTGATGAATGAGCTGGTGTGGCCTGGAGCCCATGTGCGAGGGATAATTTGGTGTGCATGGTAAGCCCAGCAGGAGGTCAGTGACAGTCCGGCTGTCACAGCAGGCACCGAGCTAATCAGGAGACCGAGCACAGCCACATCAGGTCTTTTTATTCCCCTTTTTTATGCTCCAGGCCAGGCCAAACCTCACCTTACGCACACAGACAAAGAGATGCCTTGTGCCCTGAAATAAACCCCAGGAAATGCAGGAGCAGGGCCACTGACACAGTCATCTTTTAGGAAGTCAGCACAGAGAGAAATCACTGCTTTGTGATTGGCCGGTTGCCATAATGAACCTGGAAACGAGAGAGCTCCACCACTAATAGAGCCTGTATCTTCTCCTAATTTCAGTGACATTGGTTCTGTTCCTCGTGTTTTCTTTTCATGACTCTCCCGTCTTTGTTTCGCTTCCCTGCATTAGTTGTTTATTGTATTGTTTTGCACTCCCTACATCTCTCCCCCTCCTTTTCCTTGCTTTTTCGTGATATCGGCTGTGAAGAATGACTCACACGTTGGCCTTAGCAGAATGATAGATTCTTCCTAATGACTGTGGGTCCGCCACGATGTCATTACCATAAACCATCCCGAAACAACTGATGCATGAGTGCACATGTGCATGAAAAGGTATAAATCCGCTGCACGAAGGCAGGTTGGTGCCGGCTATCTTAGATCTAAGTAGCAATTAGAAGTGATTCAGCTCCTGGCTGCTGTTTCCTGATGGCCAGCAGACCTCTCCGACCTTTACAATCAGCGCAGTGCATATTTCGATCGACAACGGTGACATCTGGCTACCTCTCATCTCTTTCACTTTTATTACGGCCTTTATTTAAAGAACTGTTTATGTTTGTTTTTCTCACACCGAGTCGTGAGGAATATTTTCTTTCCCCTGCTGAGATGCTCAGTGAGGTCAGAGGTGTAATGTGCCGTCTCGGTCCGGTAATTGAAACTTTGTATGCGTCCTGTGTGTGTGTGCGTGTCGCAGGTGTGCCGGAGACTCTCTGCAGGCCAGGCAGCTGTTGTCTCTGACTCTGGATTCGGTTAGCCACACCCTGCTTCTCGCCTTCCCCTCCTGCGTGGTCAGAGTACCAGTGGCACGATGCCAGCTCTACTCCCGATGCATGAAGTAAGTCTGCACCAAACACTGTACGCAGAGGAGCGTTAAAAGGCCGCGGGGGCAGAAAAATAAGAAGTTAGGTGACCGTTCAAGAGCAACAAGTGTCCTTGAGCGTGACACTGAACCTCTGCCAGCTCCGGGGTTGCTGCTATGTAGCTGACCTGAATGCTCCCTGCGATAATAACCACACCACAGCTTAATACCGACTGTCACTGTGCCCTTGAGCAAAGTGATAATGTGCTAACTGCCTTATAATACCGTAATGAGTCAAAATGCAATAAATATGTCAGTAAATTGGAAGATAATCTAATAAAAGCTGTTAGTGTAATACATTACCATTAAATAAAACGCTGTTATTACCTGTGAATGCAATTTTAACTTTATCACAGATGCACCATCATTTTAATAGATAATAATAAACGTAGTTACCGTCAAAAGCGTAAAGCATTACATGGTAAATAAACGACAATATAAACTATAATGAAGCTTATGAGAATAATAAGCACAATCTTTTGTCCATATAAAGATGCTCTTTTGCACTTTAATTCTTAAGCTGTTGTGTCGTCAAATGTTTTTAAAATGTTTTCATGTGGTTTTTCTGATGATTTTTATGTAAAGCAACAGACTGGAGCACAAACGTTCCCCTCTGGGACATTAAAGTTAACTCTACACTATAATAGTTGAATAATATCATCATCAGCTACCGTACAGTTTCAGGCATAATCAGTAGTTAATGTGTTAATTATTAATGGGTTTATTATATTAACATAGAAGCCACTTTTTTTTTTTAAAGAGAGATGGGAGTTGTTCATCTCATCCTGCAGTTATAAGATTATCACAAGCTACAGTGACGTTTTTGTTATTCAGGCAGTTTTCCAGTATGAATGTGTTTAACGAAAGTGCAGCAAAACCCTGAGTCCACTAATCCGACATAATTGAACATAAAAATGCATATATTCAAAGTATTAAAGTTTCCCCTGCACACACCCACACAAGCACCAGGATACAGCCTCTCTCTCCCTCGCTGGCACATTGACACACTAGCACACACTAGCACACACGCCGGCATGCCGGGCTTGCGTGTGTTCACTGAACCAGGTGAGGCACACAAGCGTGTAATCCAGAGCACATTAAGAAACGCTCACGTTCTTCCCGAGGTCCGTTTAGTGTGTTCTTCCCGAGGTCCGTTTAGTGTGTGACTTTATGCGTTTAGATGAGAGACTGAGAGTTCATGTTTTGTATGTTCAAGATTTTTTAGTCACGCTTCAGCAGCTTCAGGTCTGCTTTTTAACCCTCGAAGAGTGTTTGTGAGTACTTCCTTTCCTCGCAGTGTTTCCTTTCCTCACAGCTTGCGGTCCAAATGGTTGGCTTTTTTTTTCTTCTTCTTGAAATCTTTAATAATTCAACATTTTACAGTCTGCTTTGAAATGCATGCAGTTACAGATTGACATTTTAACCTCATTTGATCCCACTTGCAGACCCGTCATTAAAAATTAATGTTGTGCAGTTAACCATGGATGTCAGAGGTTTTACATTAGATCAGTCAACAACAATGAATCCCCTTTTAAGCTACTTGGCATCTCTGCCAATCCATGTTCATGTCCTGCATGTTTTTAGATTGGTTCCCTTTTAGGCTCACAGCAATTTCTATTCATGACGCTCGTATGCTTTTAGAAATGTTCTTACAGAGACTTGCATTTGTCTTGAGATTAGTATTCCTTCCTTCATTTCTGAGTTTGTGTTTTTTTTAAATATATTCAACCTCACATTATCATTCTAGTTGTGAACAGAGAGCATTTCATTTCAAAAACTCTTTGTTGCTGCAGTCAAGGGCTTTCTAAAGTTGAAATATATACGTCTTTTATGAACCGTGTTGTCTGAAAATCATAAACTCAGGAGGCAAGCAGCTCGAGCATTATGAATCTGTTATTGTGAGGAAAATGTGGGGAGTTCTTGCATATAACAGGTTGCTGTTGGACCGATCAAATCCCAGAACGTCTCAATGTCCTGAACCGAGTTTCAGGCGAAGAAATCTGAAATTTGAACGACACTTACAAAGCTTTTTTCCAAAACGTTCATCTTGATCTCCATCTTCACGCTTCGTTGCGAGAACTGCCTTAATTAAAGGGCCAGTGTTCAAAATTTCACAGGATCCGCGAGCAGAAATTAAATATAATATTAGTTGGTCACAATCTTCAAACCACACCGCGGTGATGACACCAAATTCGAGACCCTCTCCCTTTAACTAACAAGAAAGCCTTTTAAATCCAATCTGTTTCTGCTCTCAGCTCCGTGTCCACCCTGCCCAATATGGAAGGAGATGACAAAATATGATGTGATGAATCCCATCATCAAGCAAGTTTCAAGTCTTAAGAAGCTTGACATGAAGAGCTTTCTGGGATGATAAAAACTCACGATTTGTAGTGCAAATGGTGCTCAGATGTGCAAAAATAGTTAATATGAGATATGACAAGTCTAGTATAAACTCATTGATATTAAATAATTTCATCAGAAATGAAAATGCTGTGAGTTGCAGCCCTTATAGAATGTGTGAAAGAGATGCAAATCAGTACTTAACATTGAAGCTACATAAGTGAAACAGCGATTATTTGCGGTTCATTGGGTATCTTTGTGTGTCCCTGCAGGAACTGTATCTCCTCCAGGGATCCTTACTGTGGCTGGACCAGAGGAAGCACCTGCTCTTTCCTCAGACCTGGGACCAGGTATGTCACCTCTCCGCTCGTATATACATTACATCATCGTCATACCGTATGCAGTACATGCATCAACATACTGGCACTCGGTCTGGTTTCTGCGTCTTTAAGTACGTTTCTGTTTTACAGCTTTTCTCTGTCCCCCTCTCCTCGATCTACAAGTGATGTTTTGATTTTGTTTTGTTTTGATTCGATTCATTTCCACTTTTATCATTGCTCTCAAGGTTATTTTTCCGACAGCACACCTTACAGTAGCAGACCACCCGTAGAAACGTCCCATATATAATTTATCTGGTCTGGAAGTCCCTGGTTCCATCAGACTACTTGAGCATCTGAGTAACATCTGTGTCCTCTAAGTAACCTGTCACACAGTCTACTCTTTGTACATTATTGATTCAAGATGTCTGCTGCCGCTGTTAAACACTACTATGTTCTTTCCCTCTGCTTTGGATCAGGTGGTGGCCATATAACACGGTGTATTTGTGTGACTGAGAGCAGAGTTTTGTGTTGGTTTCTCTGTTGTGCAAACCCCCGTCTGCGTTATGCATGACGTACCCAGACACAGTGTTGTCTGGATGTGTGTGAATGTGAGCATCGGTGTTTGTGTGACCCCTCTCTCTCTCTCTCTCTCTCTCTCTCTCTCTCTCTCTCTCTCTCTCTCTCGCTCTCCTCCTGCTACTGAATGCGGCGGCCTGTCTTGCTTGCCACCAGTCGTGGCTGCCTCCCTCCGGTGAAATCTTTCTTTAGTCGGGCTGCTTATTGAATTAGGCCTTCAAAACACAGGTGTAGTGCCAGCAGAACAGACAACATGGGTCTTTAGACCACCTCAGGCTGCCTGCTTATACTATTAAAGGCCTCTGTGTTGGTTTTGATTTGATTTACCAAGGGCGGTCAACTCTGCAATCGATTTTGCATCGAGTTACTGCGGATTTCCACTTTGTGGACTAAACGCAACCTCTCTTTGCAAACTGACACCAAGCGGAGAGCTCAGCGGTTGATGTTATAGATCTACTTCAGGCACTTTGTGAGGAAGAGAAGTTTAGTATTCTTCAAGAAAACAATACTGGGAGAACTTATTAGATGGTTGGTTGTTATTATTAACCTGCTAACACAAGGTGTAACAAAAACATTTCTCACCTTCTTTTTTCTTCTCCCAGTGAGAATATTGTGATTGTATTGTGTTTAGGTGTTATGGCTGATTAATTTTATCGATGTCTTGGATGCTAATTTCGCTGGAACAGAACTTGTTGTGTTACACCTTAATTTTTGTGTGGATTAGACAAACGAGATAAAACATGTTAATGAGCGCCCTTTTAATGGTGCGAGTAGGCAGTTTATTTATACCTGAAACAGAGTCTGGTTCGCTGTTTCCAGTCTCTATGCTAAGCTAAGCTAACTACCTCCTGGCTCTTGCTACACACAGTATTTACCGCACAGAGGTGAGAGTGTTGTCGAGCTTCTCCTCTATTGGCGAGAAAGACAATTGTGAAAAATAACTTCTCCGTTATTGCACTTTTTTAGTGAAATTGTAGATTTTAGGATGGACGTTAATCTCTGCCAGCATGAATAGCTTTAAAGGCACAAAATTACCGATTTTGGGCGGTTTCTGAGGAAGGAAAGTATCATGGTCTTTATAACATGGTTTTATGTTTGGTTTAATTGTTTTGTGTTATTATTAATATACTGTAAACAAGGTGATAGATTTCTCACCTTCTTTTGCTTCTGCCAGTGAGAATATTTTGACCGTACAACTGTTTATCTTTAGTTATTAAGTTTTTACTCACTCTTAAATGTAATGTGAAGGTATTATAGCCGATTCAATACATACGATATAATTCTAAACATTTTATTATATTTGCTGAGCTACTCCACCATTGTTCCGCTTAGCCTCTGGCAACTGCTGAAGTGACCCCTGGGGTTCAAATAGTCCTGGTCGGCAATCATTACTGTTAATACGCAAGCATGTAACATGTGGTCTTCATCACGCTCCTTTTTTATTATGAGCTCTTTAAATTTTGAGAAAATCTGATGGAAATAACAAAACACTGTTAAAAAAAAACAACAACAACACACACACAAAGCTAATGTATACAAAGTAAATGACTCACAATCACTGAGAGGCGGCCAAGTGTACACAAAACATTATTCTTTATGAAGGTGACAACCCGCTGTTTGTTCACAGTGCGCTTGGACTCATTTGTCACGGGGGGGTTCTGGGCATTAAAAGCCCAGATGTTGGCTGCGACGCTGCCTGGGCCTTTAGCTAATTGCAGAATAGCGACTTCTCAGTCACTTTGTCCCAATGAGACTATTTGTTTGTGGCTCTGGTTCCTCAAGGGGTTGTTTGGAGGCCAAATGGTGAGTTGGTGTAACGGCGCTATTTGGGGGACTAATGTAGAACTTTTAAGTGGTCATTTACTTTTGTGCAAAGAATTTCCTATTTAATCCAAAGTGTTGTTTTGACCGACTCATGTCCACAAAAGACCAATCAAGGCTTGTTTGTATCCATTCACATCAACCGGAATGTAAAGCAGGCCTATGCCTCTTGCAAGTAAAGAGAGATGCATTTCAAACATGCCGCACACCCCGAAGGCTGGTAACTTTCAATAAGCTCCCATTTCTCTAAATGTTCCTTAAATTGGGCTTGCGTCCGGTCTCTAGAGCGTGTCTGCTGCCAGGTCTCACTGATGGATTCATACTAAAGAGTCTTAGCAGTTTGATCACGAATATGAGTTTGAATCATTCTACAAAAAACGATGCCCTGGAAACATTGATTTATAGATCGTACATTTAAGTCAAAGGAATTGTTTATTAAAGGAACAGTTCCACATGTTGGGATGCAAATTTAGCTGAACCAAAACTCGTTGTGCGACACTTTTTTGTGGTGATAGGACAAATTAGATATAGCATGTTTATTATTCATCACCTTTTAGAGGTGGAAACACCTATCCAGGTGTGTGTGTGTGTGTGTGTGTGTGTGTGTGTGTGTGTGTGTGTGTGTGTGTGTGTGTGTGTGTGCGTGTGTGTGTGTGTGTTTTCCCACAGCAGATATCCAATCATTGAAACCAGAATGAAAACCTTGTGTGTGTCTGATTTTGAGGTGGCTTGGAAATGTATTACATTATGTAATCATGATTGTAATACACACGCACACACACACACACACACACACACACCTGTGTTTTGCATCTCGGTGCTGGTTTTTCCTGATATGAGCCATGATTAAGAGCAGTTGTGTTTTTCTTTGTGAGCACCTGGTCCCATTTCCTCTCTGCTTCCTCACCTCATCATAGGTTTTGGTCCTTTCAGTCTCTGTTGCTCCCCAGTTGCCTGAATGGGAAATGAGTTTTAAAGCTTAAGGATAGAGTTGTAGAAATAAGATATGTGGGAATTTCTGAATAATATGACTAAAGTGTGTGGTTTTTGTTGACCTTTTATGATTATCTTATAATGTGCAGTATATTTTAACAGCCTCCATGGCTTAAGTTCCATATTAATGACTAAAACATATTTCCTCCTGAATACTGAAAAACATTGAGTTCATATTTACACCACAAATCTAATGTAAAGACAAGAATGCTGACCTAGAAATATTCCGTATTCAATGCATTAATTCACCTAATTAATGGCCCTGCAGGCATAATATCTTTGAATTATAATGGTGATTATTGCAAGAAATTAGGGAGCTCTTTTGCTGTTTTAAATTATTTTTATTTTTCTCACTTTGTCAAAAATAGAAACAATACAACCAAAGTGTTAACGGAGCTTACGGAGACACACGCTCCCCCCGCAGCTCGTCCTCGGCTGTAACATTGAGAGAGTTTCCTCTATCGGGGAGGATCTGTGCAGTGTGTCGGTGGCCGCGTTGCCGGGCCTCCGTGTCCTCTGATTAATGACTGTGTCTCTTCTCCTCTGCAGACTGCCGTTCGAGCAAGATGTTGAACAGGGAAACGTGGCCCACTTGGGCGACTGTGACGGTAAGAGTTGAATGATGAGTCTGTGTGGAAGCTATTAGCTCTCTTGTCTGTGCTGCGATCCTTACGTAACGTGCCTATGTTTAGGGTAAACAACAATACAGTGAAAGGAGAGGAAGAGCTTGGTGGTTTCCGTTTATACAGAGGTAATCCGTAAATAAACACAGAGGCAAAGTCCCAATACACCTTGGATGCTCTGTAGTTTCTTACTCCTCCCCAGAAGAACAACTAGTCTCGTTTTGTCGAGCTGGCAGGAAAATCCCTGCGTATGTTTTAAAGCTAACTTTGTTCTTCCCACTGTTTACTTCTGCCCTCACTTGTATACTGTCTTTGCTTTGGTCCGTTAGGTTTTGTTTCCAATACATGTGGTTAATGATATTCCACTTTAGCTTGAATTTCCCTTGATGTTTCCTTTTTCTCTCTCTCTCTCTCTCTCTCTCCATATCATTATGAAAATAGAAGTGGTACACAGCGGAGCGAAAATCTCTATTCCAGATACACAGAGGTTTTGAATACTCCCATGACGCCCCCCCTCTCTTTGATCTCAGCGCTAATTCCAATGCGTGCAAATTAATCCTTCACTTCTGAAAGTTCCCCGAGTTCATGTGCCGTGCGAGAAAAGAACAGATACATATTGCATAATCAGAACCCACCAACAGCTCTAATCCCGTTTCAGATGGGCGCTCTGTTTGATGCTGCTCTCTCACTTCAGGTCCTCTGACCACCAAAACCACAGGAGGGGGTTGTGATGGCTTGATGCGCACTCTATGCATGGTATAGTTGAGATAGTTATCTGCCTTTTATTGATCACATGTGTAGCCCCTTATATAACATGTGCTGGTGGGGTTAAGCCCTGCAGCCCATGATACTCCAAAGGGGTTATTGTATTTTAAACAGAATGGGTTGTGCATGTATCCTGCTTTTAGTTCCTGCAAGTAAGCGTTTGAAAAAAATATCACAAACTGGAAGAAAAACCAGATACGTATTCTCCACAAGGGAACTACACTCCAGCAAATATTCTGTGTTGTGCAGAAGGCTCGTAATTAAAAATACAACTCCTATGATCATTACTGTACTTCTGTACTACAGCAGCGGGTGAGAGATGAACACAACTCCTCTCGCTCCGTGCTAATGGAGTGTCTTACGAGCTCTAGTATTGGATCTTCTTGCACTTGTTGTATCTTGACCGATGGTGCAAGGTCTCGGGGGTCAGAGGAAGTAATGACACCGATACTGCAGATCGACTTTCCACTCACTGTAGATCATCACAGCGCCTTTTCTCCCGGTAAGATGTCTACCAACCTGAAAGGACCGCTACAGCGATTTGATATGACATTTGCATAACGTTTGGGGGGGACTTGTGAGAAAGATAAAGAAATCAAAGTAAACAGAAAGCCTATGAAAGTGCCTATTCAACAAACGCTGCCTTTATCTCTCATTTCCTGTATTTAACGCCGCGCTGCATGCACCTGCAACTTTGTGTGAGGTGGAATATAAAAAGCTGAGCGTTGTGGCAATTATTTTGGCTGGCTAATCTAAATTCACTCGCCAATTATTTATTTCAGTTCATTGTGAGTCATTCATTCCAATTACCTTCCCCCAAAGCAGCAGCCATAGGCAATATGCCAGCTCTTAGTTGAGCATAAATTATTGTTTTCTTAAATTATATTACCAAAAGATCATTTCTTTACAATTTACAGTGAGATAAATATAATTACGTTCACAATAAGTACTTACTTTGGTTTACTCCTTGTCATATTCTACACAATCAACCATATAAGTAGCCTCGTAACGCTGTATCCTACAGTGATGGTAGATGTGACACAGCAACAAAAGACATCATAGAACTGTTTGACAGGCTGTGTAGTTTCTGCCATGCTTAGTAAATTGAAACATTTGAAGCAGGATATCACTTTTCACTTGTGTGCACACTAAAGAAATCCGTGAAGCGGCGATGAAAGTGCAGTGCCCGGTGGCTCCTCCTCTTGGACCGTGCCTTCGACGCATATCTGAGCTCTGAGTTGCACTCGTGCCTGCGTCTGATCCAATCATGAAATACACCCGAGCTGCTCTGTGTTGACGGAGGCGAGCTCTGTTGTCGCTAGACGAGCCGCTGCGTTGACATGGCAGGAATGTGAGGCAGCATCTTCCCGAAGGCTGCCACTTAGACGGCACTTTGTGTCGGATGTTGGGATGACCTCGGCCTGTTGGCCTATCTTATCCGATCTCTTTTCTTATTTGACACTTTCATTGTCTCTGATATGGATGATTTCCTGTTCCCCGTTAACGCTGAGATCATCTCTCTTTGTCTTTCCCGTAAGACAGAGATTCTTGCAGCCATCTGAGAAGGCAATATTCACTCAGAGGAAGACAAAGAGGCGCAGCTTGAGCTTGTTATGACAAACTGTCACCGAGACTGTTAAGACTTTAAAAACAGCCTCTCTATATGCGTCTGTCGGCATCTTTCTCGGTAATTCTCTCCACGTGCCTCAATCCTATCGTACACAGGACACATACTGTACATCTGTGTACTTACAAACACACACAGATGCTCACACACACCAGCACCAACTCTTCAGGGACCTGGATCGGCGGAATAGACAGAAGGCTGAATATTATATATCTCCACATCCAACTCTTTGCACATGTCTGTGTCTTGACCCAGCAGATGGGAGGTCAGCCTGTCTTCCTCTCTTCAGCAAACTCGTTTTCACCTTCCCCTTTGTCTACGTTTTCAATCAAAGTTTATAAGATCTTCACCAGTCTGTGATCCTAAAAAACTGATGATTTTTAACAGGTGATGTTAAAAGCCCTGCCAACCAAAGGTCGGGGTGACTCTGCATCACAAGATTATTGTTATGGCAGGAAAGCAGTAAACACAATGTCCTTTTTGCATGAATTAATGTTTTATTTTTTCAATTTTGGTTCTCTATTTTCTCATAAACTACAAGCTGAGCTAAGCTAATTTGACCTCTTCTGGTAGCTAACAAGTATTAAAAATAAAAATCAGACATTTACAAGAGAAGACTTCTGTGGTAGAACTACGGAAAACTCCTACTGTACATGTACGCTATCTGATATGAAGTTATAGAGAGACATATTGTTTAAAGGTTCGATATGCGTGAAACATTTTCCAAAGAAGTTGTTTCCGGTAAGTAATTAAACGTTGTATATGTCATAAATGGATCTTCTTCTTTTTTTAAACCAGGCCAAATAAAACTCGAGTGAGAATTTGGATGAACTGGCCCTTTGAGGTTGAGGTTAGGCTGGTTATATTATATTAAAGAGGGATTTATGCTAGTTTTGGCTTTGCAGCCAAGTCATTCATTGTGCCCTAGTCATTTCTCCTCTGCTGCTCCAGTGCCTCTCCTCTCCACCATGTTTCATCTCTCTCTCCAGTCCCAGTCAGTGCTCCACTTATTCCAGAGCAACCTTGTCGTCAGACCTCAAAGGAAGATGGATGGACGGCCTTACTTAGAGCTCGGCTAACTGCCTCCCCTTCCTCCTTAGCCAGAAAGAAGCGGCTGCTGGAAGGAGAATCGATTTTCATCTCTCCTCTGGCTGATGGCAGTCGAATAGATATCAAGGGTGATTCCGCAAAGGGGAAAGGAATGGGGCAGAGAAGAGCGGGGATGGGGAGATGAGACCGGGTAAAACAGATCAAGGAGTAGAAAGCGGAGCGAAAAAAGAGATTGAGGGATCCTAAGGAAGGAGGCCAACTTTTAAAGATGGAATGGGTGAAACTGTTCAGAGGAACAGAAGTGCAAAGTCATAACGGTGAATACGAAAAGAAGAGGTGAACGGAAAGAGGGAGGAGGGGGAAAATGGCGAGTTCGGTGGGATAATCACATAGGAGAATGGTGGGAGGTTCAGGGAAGTGAGAGGAGAGGGAGCGTGGCCGAGCCGGTGTGACAAATAAACTGAGAGTGCCACCGGCGTCTCCCGTGTCACAGCGCCGACACCGGCCTCCTCAGTGCGCCTGTGGCCAAGCTCTAAATCTGTCTGGGGGGACGTGAACGGCCTCCCTTCGCACACCCTCCTAATCTTCTCAAAGCTGCTGCCCTTCTTCTCACTTCACACTCGTATCAACGAATTTATCTTTTTGCCTCATTCGGTTCTTCTGACTTTGGCATTGAAGTGGATCCTTTGCACAAAAAAAACTAAAGTGGGAAACTATAGGAAGAAGTGGAGTGTAGCGAGGGGTATTGCCTTGTGGTCGTAAATATCCCCCCCCCAAAAACACGCACACACACACACACACACAAAACGCATATTGGTATGTAGAGACATGCCGTTGCTCTAAACCCTCTCTGATCAAAGAGGAGCTTAGAAGCACAACGTCTAATTGAGACAATGTGTTGTGGGAGGGACACTTTGATGAAAAAGATGAGGTCAGAACAATAACTGGGTTCAATTATGTGTGTGTGTGCGTGCAGGTGTGTGTGTATACTGTGTGTATACGTGTGTGTCTGTGTGTCAGTTGGTCTATTAGCCAATGTACTTTTTCTCAGGAGCTGAGCAAGCTAACGTTATTGTTATTCGGTAGTTTTGGAGGTCCAAACAAACACACCGGCGCCGAGGAGGATGAAGTGACTCAGACCTGCTGGCATGTGACTTGCATTTCCACCTGCCAAGACCACATTTTATTGCAAACACGTGCACAAAGAGCAATTTTCAAGGCTTTAGTATCCGCGCGGCATTCACAGAAAATCCCCAAAACGTTTATGTACCTTGAGTTTCACCTCTTTAACTTTAAAACCTTTCGAACACACATCAAAAGACACTTTTCAACGTCATGTTTTAATGCTTTTTGGAAGGAAGGGAAAAATAATATATATATTTTGCTCCATCTTTAGTCTGTAATGCAATGCTCACATTTACACTCAGTTCACACAGTGTGGGTACATTCACACTGAGATATGACGAAAAAGATACATCTCAAATGGTCTCCACTCGAGGCTGATAAACACGCGCACACACAGATTATTATCGGTAGAAAAGCTATTTCCATTTTGCTGTTACTGCAAATCTTTAGCACCATTTTCAACTGTTCATCTGTTGATCGTAAAGAAAGAAATCTGTATGTCACCCAGTGAGATGCTTTGAAACACTTTGTTGCCTGTTTAATAGTTTTTTGACGGCAAAAGAAGCCAACGCAATATCCGGCTCTGGCTACACAGACAATACTTGAAAGAAGGATAAAGTCATTTTTTATTACATTTTCTTTATTTGGCTTCAAATGTATTGAATTCAATTATCTAAAGAAAAGTTTTAATTGGTATTAAAAATGTCTGAAAGTAATCTTTCAAAAGTCTTAATGTGCTAAAAACATGGGCCTTTTTTTTTCTGACACGTAAAATAATATAAAACGTCATCTGTTTTTGAAGTAATTTATCAAAACATCTCTCGTCTCCGTCTCCCTGAGCAGGAAAGTGGAACCAACAACACATTAAATTTTGATTATAAAGTTGGTCTTCAATTGAATTCCGAGTGGCCTTAATAAAGTCTTAAAAAGTCTTAAAAGTCGATTGCTCTCCGGTGTTCATCATGATTCTGCACCTCCTGCAGACCATTAGGAAACTAACTCAGACCTGTGGTGATTAGTGAAGCTTGCCCTGACTCCCGATATTGTATTCCTCCCACTAATAAAGTTTTAATATTTGCTTCAACCTCTATTACACTTCTTACTCCGCTGGTGCCAGGACTGCAATTTGCAAAGAAAGGCCACTTGTGCCCCGAGTTTGAGCGATCCGTTAGCTGGAGAATGGAGCGGTTGGTGTTAGCATGTGAGCAGTCGTGTGCCCCCATAAGTATTCGTCTCTTCAGTGGACAACTCGTCCAGCATGGCAAACTGCAGCTGGATTTCATGCTGGCTTCAGTTTTAATGACGTTTAAGCAAAACGACAGAAATCACCTAACTAGCTCTGAACTGGCCTGGCGAGGATGTGAGCGCGTGAGCGCGTGAGCGCGCACGTGACGGGAAATAGAAACCATTCCTGTAAACAGCGCAATGAGTCAGAGTCGTTTTCGGCGTCGACAGGCGGTATTGCATGTCAGATCCACTTACGGAAGGTTATCGCAACGTGTCGATTGGCTGGCTCTTAGTTTTTTTTCCAGGTCGTGACCTTTGCTGGCAGGCAGATAAGTTACAGCATTAAAGTGCGCTAAATGGTCTGTCAAACCTCCAACTTCTCTCTTTTAAATTACCTCGAGGGCCTCATATCTCCAGAGGAAAGAGATTCTTACACCCAAATCATTTCGTCGGTACCTGAATCTCCCAGCAGGCATTGAGCTTAACGCGGCCTCGTTTTATTTTGCTGTTTGCAGGCCTTTTGGGGGAACGAGTCAAATGGTGTTTGCACAGACAGCTCATCAGCTAAAGTCAACTCTGTTAAACCAGCCATCAAATAGGAGCAAGGGGTGCCGTAGACACGTCCCGCTTCATCACGTTCCCTCGTTGCTCCGACTCAACACTTCTCAAATCTCGTTGATAAAAGGGAATAAAGGCTTTTTCCAGCGAGTGCAGGCTTCCAGACGCTCACCGACTCGCACACGATCGTTCACACTCGTACGGACACATTCGCCACCCCTCGCTCAGCCATAATGACATAGCTAGTGTTGCCACAGTGTAGCTACAGATGGAAGCAATTATGGTGCTGTGAAAATATTTCCCGAAGAAAGGCAGTGTTTTGACTGGCGGAACAGCGGGATGCAATCACTCAGTAATTGAGGTCCACTGAAACATCAATGAGGGGAATCCGGGATGGAGATTCCTTGTTGTGCCGTAATGTTGGAGTGGATGACGACCGCCGCAGAACCTGGACCGACTCCGTCTGTCTCCCCGGTGGCTGTGATGTTGTGAGGAGCTTTGTGCAGGAAGGAAAATTTGTTGGCAAATTTTACGACCGTGGTCTGATCCAGTTCCATCCTAATTGCTGCGGTTTGGAAAGGGGCCTGAGTCTAGGCTTATGAGGGGGAACCTATAAAGCCGACACAGTTCTTTGTATTTACATGGCAGCTAGTTAAAGCCGGCTCTTAAGTCTGCTCATGATAAATGAGTTGCCCTGTAGTTTGAACCCCGACAGAAAGAAAGAGAAAGACAGGAAACGAGAAAGAAAGAGAGGAGTGAGGGGGGATTGAAAAGCTTTTGCCACAGTAGTTCATTTTTTGTTGCGGTCTCCTCTTTCAGGCGGAGAGGGGGCTCCGTAACCTTGACGCCACAGTCGTCCTTTCTCCTCTCCTAACTCCCTCTGCTGTCACTTGTGCAAGTCAGACACCAGTGGAAGAGAGAATAGAGGAAGTAGAGATAGAGGAAGTGTGGTGTGAAGCTGTGCATCCCCAGCCGCCAGACTGTGCTCTAGCTCACACAACTCTCCCACCCCAAGGAGCAGAGGCTTGAATAACCGAGCTTATCCCCCCAGTGAATACTGAGGCTCGGCTGATGAAATAAGAGGAACTATGTGCCTTATAACAATTGACACGCGTGTGTGTGTGTGTGTGTACTTTGGCATTGCCGACTGTATGTCGTCCGTGTGCGGTTCTCAGTGTAGAGATGTGGATTTTTTTTTGGCGAGCTCTAAGAAGTTAAGAATAGCAGCCTCAGCCTCTGGAAAGCTCGGCGAGGTGCGAGGTCTCTTGAAAGGCTTCAGCTCTTCAATCCAACTTCCTTCCTCCGAGTCCTTCCTCGGCTCCTCACATCTCCTTGTCCACAGCGGGAGCCTCAGCGAGAGCCTTGACAAACACAGACTGACCCCTCAGCGAGCCACGGAGCCTTGACTATAGTGTGTGTGGTTTAAAACCTGACTTTGGGTTCCCACTCATCCCAAAGTTTTTTTTGTCCCATGCTGCCGTTTAAAGTAGACGAGGTCCTCTGATGACCCGACAGCTGAGAAAACGCTGCGTAATTAAAATGGAAGAGAATAAATAGGGAGATGCAATGCAAATGAGCAGCTCATTATGCGATCGAGTCCAAAAGAGTCCCCGATAACATTTGAATGTACAAAATAATTACAGATAGATATTTGGAGAAATGGGATTTTGCATACTTTTATGCGCCTATAAGGATTTAGCAACATTAGAATCAATATGTGACAGTTGATTTTTTATATTTCCAGGCCACTGTCAATGATTTTTTTTCTGAAGTTAAATTCTTCTTAAATAATATCTTAGTATGCTTTGTTTTCTTCATAAATCTAACTTTCAGGGAGGGGGGGGGGCTTCAGGGCCTTTTAATGGCGGATATCAGCGCAACCGGGCAGTTAATCAAAAGGCCAACACCTTGATTAACTGTAATTGTAGAGCACAAATGCTTGATTGCAAAGATATGAAGTAATCAAAATTCAGTCTACAAAAATTACCACAAACGACTATAATAATGATTAGAATTGGACTGGAAGTACATCTTTGTTTCTGTCAAAAGACAACGTCGAGTGAGACAATTTGAACTCTCCATGTGAAGCAGTTTAAATTAGCTTCACCTTGACCAATACTTATGTACTTATACTCAATACTTTAAAATGACGCACGCAGGGCTTAAAATGTAATATCCCAAAAGCATGGCGCAACTGGCAAGACTAGTGTGTGTGCGTGTGTGTACATGATTGGATTAATGTGTTGTCTTATGTGATCCAGATGCCAGCCCTCAAAAAGAAGGTGTGTGTGTGTGTGTGTGTGTGTGTGTGTGTGTGTGTGTGTGTGTGTGTGTGTGTGTATGTGTGTGTGTGTGTGTGTGTGTGTGTGTGTGTGTGTGTGTGTGTGTGTGTGTGTGTGCGTGCGTGCGTGCATGCATGTGTTAAAAATCTGGAAAATAACGTTGCCACATTAAACATTATGTGAGGGGACCTGGAACCTTTTTACAGGCAGCTATACATACACCAGCTGAAGCCAACAGCTCTTCTCACAATGTTTACTAATTAAACACCACACACTGGCATTTAAGGAATGTGGCTGAACACACACACACACACACACACACACACACACACACAGAGAGCTGATACAGAATAAATCCTCCTGGTCTGTGGCCATAGCTGAGTAGTGTTGTAGAGTGAGGTGGGCCTGTAGGCGTTGCGTAATGCCTCAACAGAGAGTCCTGCAGCGTGACATCCAGAGCACTGTAACTACTCTCCACTCACACCACTTGGGATTGTTTTTGTGTCTATCATTCAGACAGAAATCGACCATGGAGAGTTCCCCTAACTCCCTGCATCAAACAACACTTTCCCTTCTTTCTGTAACACATCAATAACACAACTGAAATTTTTCCACACCCCCTTTCTCTCTGCCACCTTCTCTCCGTCTCTATCTCCTTCTTTTTCACCTCATTTATGTTTCTCCTTCCTCTGTCTCTCTTTGTCACTTCTCTCAGCCACTGTTTCTCCTTCTGTCTTTCTTCTCCATCTCTCTCTCTCTCTCTCTCTCTCTCTCTCTCTCTCTCTCTCAATTTTCAATTCAATTCAATTCAATAGGCTTTATTGGCATGGATGTTGCAACAACAATATTGCCAAAGCACCAAGACATAGCAACACAAAAAATATACAATTCATATGGATGCCTCTCTCACTCTCTCTCTCGCTCTCTCTCTCTCTCTCCCTCCCCCCTCCCTCCTTCCCTCCCTCTCCCTCTCTCTCGGTCTCTCTCTCTCTCGGTCCATCCCATCGGCCTCCTCATATCTCTTTCACGTGCAGGTGTGTTGCAGTATTGATCACCGTAAACTCTCCTCGGTGCAGGTCAGCTGACGGCGGCGCTGTGATTCTGAGCGAGGCCTCGGCGCACGTCACGTCGGAGACGTTTCTTTAAAGCCGACCTGTAAATTAACAGAGCAGGGGCGAGGGGCTGAGCGAATAGGGCGATGGCCGTTTCAATCAGCCACCCAGATGGCGTGCCGGCCCGACATGAGTTAAACCTCCACATATTTGTATCAGGAACCGGTCCAAAGCTTCAGCGCTGGGGGACTTAGTGTAAAAACAAATTGGCATGTGTTTCCAGCTGCTGGGCGTATAGTGTAGCGCCCTACGTAGCTCTAAAGTGATGTATGGATGTAGCATGTGAGAAAGATTACATTGGAATTGCTTGGTTCATGATTTGGGAACGAGCGATATGAGCCCTCTGGGCAGGTAGTTAGACTAATGCTATGCGGACCTGCTCTCCAATTTATTGCTGGTGACATGTTTGTGAATATTTATGATTGCTCTCCGTTTGCTTTTGGCTTTGCACCTAAAATGAAAGTTTCAATTACCAAAGGAAAGCACAGCCAAGTCCGTAACCCGTACGTCCGAGTATGTAGAGGAAAAAGAACAAAAACTGCATCCACGCACACACACACACATGCACTCTGATGCGTGCAAAAACTATCTGGAAAACAATTTATTTCACCACAGTGTCCGCCACAGCCCAGTTGCTTTGTTTGGATTGGATGCGGCTGAAACTGCGAACAGGCCGGCCCTCGTTAAACCGCCTCTCACTAAAGGTTGACCAGATTGTCTCCTGATTTTAATTGAATCCACAAATTCAATGAGGAACATTCCTGACAGCAACACGTGTGCGTTTGGCTGTGAAAAATCGTTTACGGGCAACAGGAGGGAGTCAGTCCCGTCCCCCCCCCCCTCCCTTTAATGATTTTACCATGCAGTGCTCCCCCTCTCTCCCCAACAAAAGCAACTCACGGTTTACATTCATTCTCCCCAAGCAGAGATTTTTCTAGCATTAAAAGGGAGACAGAAACTAAGACGAGGGAAGAGGGCGAGAGTTAAAAATGAAGACACACTCAGTGAGAATCGTGCAGGTATGTACTTACGCAGTCATCATCACAATCCCCGACTCACAACCCAGACAAAAGTCTGATCTGCCCTCGCTAATAGACCCAGCTGAAGACCTGAAACTATTAAGAGCAGGTTTCCTGGTGGAGATTTTATGGAATTTTAATTGCAAACACATGGCCGTTTGCGCATAAATGTTTTAATATATTGATCGGTCCGGCACGTCCGACCAGCCCCCAGGAGCTGAGGTTGTTGTTGATTTTAACCAGGGAGTCGGGCAGAACCCTCCAGCAGCAGCCGTGCCCTGAAAACGCTGTCGGGGAGGGGACTGTAAATGGCTTTACAATCATCCCGAGAGTAAACACAGTTTACGAGCGAGCGAGGTTTAGTCCGAGTAAGGAGCTCTGCAGAGTTCCTGCTTCTATTCAAAGATCTATAATTCTTTCTCAGCTCGTTTCCTCCCTCGCTCGCACGTCGCCGTTCGCCACGCAGCTCGCAACATGAGGTGAACCGTGTGAAAGAGTGTGAAAGAGTGAGAGACGCAATAGTGGAAATAGAGAGAGGAATAAACGGCGTATGTGCTGAAAGAGAATTAGTGTGGGCGGGGGGGGGAGATTGCAGGAAGGAGGAAGACGTGCTAAAAACAAGAAACAAAACAGTGCCTGCAGTCTTTCAACAGAAGAAAAGGAGAGGAGGATAATGAGCAAAATCACTGAGCCATGGGTGCAGGCGGCGCACACTGTCGCTTATTAACACACACACACACACACATATTCATACATCTCTACGCGCTTATTCACACCACGCCGCACGTGCTTCACCACGTGCATCCCCGCCGTCACTGCCGTGCATTAAACACATTGACATGCAGAGAAATGGTGGAATCCGCAGATGAAAGGCCCTCAGATCAGTGACGGTACGCTGACACAGTCGTAACCTATCAAGCTCAGAAGTGTGCGCTCGTGGCATCGACAGGTCCACCGGGATGCCGCGAAGTCTCTTTGTTCTGTTTTGATGTGCTGCGTTTCTAATATGTATTCGAGCTCTCAAACTGCATAAAAGTTCCCTTGCCGGGCTTTTGATGGAGGAACTTATTGAACTGCAGGAAGCCTCAAATGGCTCCAAAATTAATTTGTTAACATCTAAACTAGCCGAAAACCTGCAGGCAGTAATCAAAAGCCGGTGCAGAGAGCGAGCAGATGAAAGGGTCTTCGTTTTGTCAAGAATTGTTATTACAACATGGTTTTTGCTCATCACGCTCCGTGGTAATAGCGGTCGGGTTATGCTAGAAGTTTGTGCAACAAGTTGTCTCACAGCGTCTGTGTTAAGCCGTGTTTATAGCTGTTCTGACTGGTGAGTAAAGAGAGAAAAGAGAATCATTATGAGGATACCGCCGCACATTCTCTCTCCTCGAAGGCATTCATAGCCTGGCATTTGTTTGTACGCGTGAAAAGTGACTTCCCAAAGAGAGGGAAGTGTAAATCCTGTTTTGTTTTCGCACATCCACACAGTTCAGTTTTGGAAAGTGCGTGAAAGGACAGGGGTTGACTTTTTATCAGATCGACTTTAATTGTTGAGTGAGTCAACAACATCCTCCATAAAGAAATGCAACAAGACAAGAAACACAAGGAGTCAGACAATCGTGCAGGCTTTAACCCCTTTAATTCCACAAGAAGAAGAATAGACAAAGTCATTTTGTTTACTACAAATATGACTTTCTTCTTCGTATGTTAAATACCCCCTGATCCCTCGGAGGTTGGAAACTGCTGGTCGATTCTCCGGCTTTTACATCTGTGATTGTTTTGAACGCTCGTGTTTCATCGCCACACTTCATAGTTATGATGCTACAGTGTTCCCAGATTTCAGCAATTACTTTGATGAGTACCGTGCTATCAGACTCCTATGCCAAAAACTATTTTAAAAAAATCAAGCCCAAGTTGTAATAAACTGTGATCATCCTTTTGATGCGCGCTCCCACTCCCCTCCCACTCCCCCTGTCTGACTCTCGGTCTTTATCTCACACACACACACACACACATGTTCACAAGGTCACCGTCGAAAGCGGCGCCAAAAACCGTGAGCGCGGGCCGGTCCACAGAGTGCTCTAATCAAGGGAAATATTTAACAACTGACATTGAGCGAGCAGGGCTTTTCAATAATTTCCCTTCCTCACCGGCGAGAAATGAGAGCGGAAGACATGAGAGACATTTTTTTTAATTTAAATCACCCAGATTACCGCGAGCGCCGCTGTCGCATTCGCCGCGTAACACAAACTTCACTTTGTCGCGCAGGTGTGAGATTTGATCGCGCGGCGACGTCCTCGATATTTTTCAAAGTTCGCGAGGGAAAGTTTGGTTACTTCTCTTTTATTTTTAAGCCATTACTCCCGCGGTGCCGCCACCCGTGCTGATCAAAGGAGTGGTGGGTAAGAGGGAGCGATGCGAGGGGGATTAGCGGCTAACAAGAGGCTCGGCGGGAGGGAAGGACGATACGGGGTGTGAAGGAACAGAAGGCGGCGGGGCGGAGACAAAAGGAAATCCAAAACCAAAGAGACGGCTGAACTGTGTGCGAGCTGCTTTGTAGTTTGAATTTACTGCCGCAAATGTACAGTTTATTAAATATTGTATACACAACTATCCTATCAGTGTTGCGTTCAACAACGGAGCCCCTCGCCTCCTTCCCCTTTTCTCTCTCCTCTTCACCTCTTTAATCATAATTTAAGGCCTCCACTCCTCTCTGCTCTTTTCTTCAGCGCTGTCTTCCTCTCATCAACTTTATGTTTTAATTCCTCCTCACTGCTCCTCCCTTTTCCACAACCCATAGCATATCCCCCTCCTCTCCTCTTTTCTTCAGCTGGGTCTTCCTCTCATCTTCTCAACTCTTTTTGTTTCAACTCTTCTTTTGTCTCGTGTCCTTCTCCCTAAACAGCCCTCACCCCTCCTCTCCTTCTCCTCTCCTCTTCCTCTCTTCCTCTCCTCCTCTCCTCCTCCCCTCTCCTCTCATTGTTACGCTGTAATTGGAGCTGGAAGCCTCAAGACAAGCAGCTCAGTGTGCGTCAGGCTGACAGGCAGGCATGTTGGCTTCCATTAAGCTTTAATAAGTGAGCAGGATTGGAAGAGGAGAGAAGGAGTTGAAGGGAGGGGAGAGTGCGCACGCTGCTGCTTCTACGTCACCTCTCGGTAGGATGCATGGAAACATGCCTGACACACACAAACACACTACCACATATATCCTTTACTTTCCATAAGCTCTTTCAGATGATTGCCACTCGCTAAAGATGCTGCATGTTGTGCCTCCAAGACGTGTGGGGGAATAAAGTAAATTCACAACATTATCTGAATGTCCGACGAAAAAGAGTCGAGGAAGCATATTGAGTGTGAGAAGGCCAGCCTGTCTCTACAGCGACACACACAGAAAGCCACACACACACACACACACACACACTTGTCAAGTCCTTTCCTCCTGCATGAGGATGACAGCAGTATTATTGCAGCGTGCAGAATTTAATCTGAAGTGCCACACAGCAACCCCGGACCACAGTTGAGGTAAATGTTTGAGAAATATCTACAAGCTCTGCAGCTGAGTACAGCAAGAACAGATCCAGATGTGTGCGTGTGTGTGCGTGTGTGTGCGTGTGTGTGCGTGTGTGTGTGTGTGTGTTTGTGTGTGTGTGTTTGTGTGCGTGTGTGTGCATGTGAGTGAGAGGAGATTTGCGGTTTTACGCCGTGATGTTGCAGCCTTGCTCTGAGTTTTCTGTTATTGCAGCAGCGCTTCGTTTTTGTTTACAAAGTCATAAAGGCTGCGGTTTATTAAAAAAACAACATTCAGCAATGAATCAATTCATTCACTGACTTTTCAAACTCCTCCAGTGTGTGTGTGTGTGTGTGTGTGTGTGTGGGGCTGTAAATGAATATGCTGGTCACCTCCAAAATGCCTTCTTTTTTTTTCTTCTTATCTGCTGCCCCCACAAACACCCTTTTAACCGAGGAGAGTGGAGTTAATGTGACTGAAACCCGTCTTTTCCAAATTGAATATTTGCCTGGAACATGAAATACACACAGCGAAGCCCTGGCCTTTGTTTAGGCTGCTGCATGCAACGGAGATGCCAACGACGTGTTGAAAGAACTTCCCAGTGAACCAAATGTCAAACGCAATATAATCACAGAAGTGTTTTAAATGAAGACGCATAGAGCCGCCGTAGCTACGAGCTGGCTGCGTGACAGCGTGAGCGAACGGAGGGAAGGAAAATCTGAATTATGGGCTGCCATCCGTGTTTAGGGCAATTTTGAGATATTGAGCAATCAAGCTTTTTTTTTACACCCTGTTGGGCAGAGCTAACCTCCTTAATAAATCTTACTACTCAATAAAAAGTTTATAACTCAAGCCACTTCAGGAGAACGTTAAAATAAAATGTGTAACGCCAATTACTGATGTTTATAATGTAATATTAACATACTTGTGATATGTATACTTGTGATATGTATACTTATATATATATATATATATATATATCTTTTTTTTATATATACTTATATATATATATATATATATATATCTTTTTTTTTTTTTCTTTTTTTTTTTTTAATTTAATTAAAGTGAAGATTAAATCAAATTGATTTCTAATCCCATTATAATGTATTATTACAGTAATTATAATACATTATCAACATATTATACTGTATTACAACTATTGGAATCATTATACACTATGATCCAAAAAAACGTCACTGAGAGACCAGCAATTATCATGTATTATAATACTTGATACTTAATAATCGTCATTATAAAATGCCTTCTATTGTGTCATTTCTTAAATCATATTGTTATAAAGCCTTGTGAATATGTATGACTAGAATTGCACTATAAGCTGATTATAACGCTTTACAAGTGAATGAATATTCAGAGGCAGTGATGAATTATCGGTGGAGGAAAAGCAAAGACGAAAGGAAGTTTAAAAGGAAATGAGGGAAGAAGGCGTCGTGCCATCAAGCAAACAAACGTAAAACAAATACGCTCGAAGATCCGGCTGATGAAACGTGACCTCCGGTTATTCGGGAGGATTTGTCTGATATGAACTAAACTGAACCGCATGTCACATAATTATCAGGCTGGAACTAAAGCACCGTGTCCACGTGTGTGTCGCCGAGCTCATTGGATCCCTGATGAAGGACTAATTAGTGCTGAAAGGGACATTGATTGACCAACAAGGCCAGTTGATTAATGTCGGGTCTGAGTCGATGGAAACCTGTTGACAGGACGGAGGAGCTTTGACGTGACTGATTTAGTATGAAATACAATAATAATATACGATATGATATAAGAGTATTTGTTAACTGGACTCTTTAGAGTGCGATGTTGCTTTAAGGCCACTGAGCGACACAGTCTCCCTTATATTAGGACATTTCTTGTATCTATACAGACGTTTACCTTTTGGGTTTGGTTTGAGCTTTTGTTTGACAAAACGATATTTCCAGCAACGTATCCACGCTGAAGTATCACAGCAACAGATTGCCGTGAAGCAGAAACTCCTGACTGTTCACCACGAGGTTGACATTTGTGATATTTAGTAAAAAATGTCTCGACAACTATTGATTCAGAATCCAGAAAACATTTTCTATTCAGCACCATCATCTGGTCTCAATGTTAATTTGTTTATGACCAAATATCTGCAAAACTAATGGCATCCCCATTAGCCATTAGCCTATACAACTAGTACAGTATAATATACACATAGTAGCACTCTAACAGGCAACATATGACTATCCCTGCTACCTGAATTAGCATTGTGCTCATGTGAGCGTGCTGATTGCCTAAATGCAGCCTCATAGTAGACTGTTAGTGTTGTTACCGCGGTGATTTCATTCTCGTCTTTTCACGTTTAGAGGACATAGTGCTCGTGTCTTTTGAAAAGGTGTTCGGTCACCAAGAGAAATGAGTGAACAACAAACTGTTTCTGCCAAAGTGCAGTTGACAGCATCTTGAAAAATTTGACTTTTTTTTTTTTCCCCGAAATTTATTAATTTATCTATTTTTAGTGAACCAGCTCGAAGCGGTTGGGACGAGCTCCGAAAAATGATGTGAAACGTTTTGAATTTCTTGGTGAACCGCTCCTCCGGCAACAGCACAGCAGTTGGACAATCTCGCGCAGGGTTTAATCTGCCATTCCCCGGCTTAATGTCAATGTGTAGAGTAACACTTTATTACACCGAGCCACAGGCCACATTAATTAAGCGCCCGGCTGCCTCATGTTAGCGTATTTGCACCACAACCAGCACCATTTGTTCCCATTAAAAATTAATTTGTCAGACAATAAGAGTATGTTTGTTTAAAAAGACGCCGCTGTTCTCTCTATGTTCATTCTGTCTCCCGTTCTCCTCCCCGGTGCGAGTGAGTAAGTGGCTGCCGATGCCTATTAATGACATCCATTTATTTTCTGTGGGAAAGGATTTATTTCAGTGTCCTTGTGCAGACAGTCCTCCCTCTGCTGCTAATTTACCAACTATTACTATGTTTGTCTAAGGCCCCGAATGTTCACGTTCGCTTGAGGCAACCTCTCTCTCTCTCTCTCTCTCTCTCTTTCCCTCTCTCTCTCTCTCTCTCCCCTTCATCTGTTTGTCTCCAATCTGCTTCCAAATTCCCGGTTCCATTGTGTTTGTCGGTGTTGCTCTCGGGAGTTCACGCTGCAAAGAACAACTTTTCTTCTGGCATTTTCTTAATTGATCCACGGGCAGCCCCCGCGCTGTGGTCTCCCTGTACTCACATCTTCAATAATTCATAAACGGTTCTCTCGGAGGGAGAGTTTTTATATAAAAGAAATACAGAAATGCGCGGTGTTGTCTGCTGATATTTTACTCTTCATCTACAAACACGACGCCTGGTGTTCATCTTTTGAATACAGGGCAGAAATATCAGTGAAAGGTAGCTTAATAGATTATTATATATCCTAATAAGTCACGAGTAGTGTATAGAACACAATCATCTAGGGAAGTATAACTTGTGTATATATAATAGGAAACCTTGGAGTTATTACTCACCATTAATGCCAGACTTGGCACCTCTCCCTGTAAAGCTAATGTTGCGAAACATGTTAGGGTTGAGAGCTATTCTCAATCAGGAAGACAGTTATTACAGCTATTAAAGTCTCCATCCACTTTACGTAATCAAGGCAATTACACCATGGCAGGAAAGCATACGACCATTCCCACCCACAGAGGGAGAGAGAGAACATAGGCCATTTTGTCTCGCCGTTTGTTAACTCCCACATGTTTAATACAGGAAATATTGATGCTACTTCCACCACTTGACTGATGGACTTCTTCTTGTGATTGCGTTTCTCTCTCTGTGTAGGATTGCTGCTCCAAGAGAGTTTCATCGAGGAGCCCGACGGCCTGGTGTCCGTGAACCTGCTGGTGGTGTCGGCTGTGTCAGCCTTCGCGACGGGCGCCGTCCTCTCCGGCCTCACCGTCTGCTGGATCATGACTCACCGCCACCGCCACTCCCGAGGCTCCGGAGCCGGCGGCACCCGACGCAAAAGTGACAAAGAGCAGAGCATGCTGGGACAGGGCCGCAGCGGGTCAGTGATGAGCGTGACGAGAACCAGCGGCGGCGAGAGGCGGCGTTCGCAGGTGGACAACCCCTTCGTCATGCCCAACGGCTGGTCGAAGGGAGAGATGGACCCGGGCCTGCTGCCCACCCCGGAGCAGACCCCACTGCAGCAGAAACGGTCCATGCGTCTCCCAGACAGCGACTGGGACCAGAGCCAGACCTTCCTCACCGCCGTGGGGACTCCCTGCCCCAACAACTCTGTCATCTACCTGAGCTCCAAGTTCCTGCACGGAGGTGGAGGGGGCGGAGGGATGGTCCGGATAGAGGACCCGGGGGAGGTCGTGCTGCCCCCGCACACAGAGCGCCAGCGCTACCTGATCCTAGCCACCCAGAGAGGGGAGCACGGCGGCGGTCGGCCCAGCGGCACCCTGAGGAACTCGGCGGGAGACTACATCTACCCCGCCACGCCGCAGGACTCCCCCGACCGACGGAGGGTGGTATCCGCTCCCACGGCCCACATGGACTATGGGGAGCCTCGCTGGAGTCACGAGGCGCTCAACTACAACAGCAACAATGGAGTGCCCTATCACTCCCAGCGCCCGGGCCTCATCAGGCCAGATATGCACGGGCCTCGAGGGCTGGGAGAACTGGCGGACTTCAGCCATCTTCTAGGGAAGAACATGGGAGAGCGCACCCCCAGTGGCCAGTGAGGCAAAGTACGTGAGCCCTGGCACCAAGCTCTGTCTGGACACCCATTCCCTCCAACAGCAGACTGGAATAAATCAACCCCTCAGACTCACTGTCCCGGTCCAACCTTACCCTGTCTGTCCTCTCTCACTGTCATTCAATGTTCTGACGTCATTCAGCTGACTGAAGAGAGAGACAAAGAGACAGTAGAGAAAGAGGAGCAAACTCTCCTCACGTCTCTGCTCCTCTGCTTTTAATCTGAGGTGCACCCCTCTGCTCCCGGAAGTGGTACAACCCCCAGAGCTTGACTTTGGCACCACAGGACAACCAGTGAGGTAAAGAGAGGGGTGCAAAGGAAAGGGAATCTTCTCAAAAGGAGAGTGTGTGTGTGTGAGATCAAGAAAATTCAACAAAAAAAGACAATTTCCCTTGCAGCGCCAAATGTGAAAGGTCTCCCTCCACCATTTTGTTCCCCCTTTTTCGACACCACGGATCTTCTTTGAGCGTTCATTTCGGCTTTTGTTTTTTTTTGTGCCAGCGGCATCCAGCAGACAACAATGTGCTTTACTTTGGATTTCAGATGAGACTAAAACTGTTGTAGCCGTGCCAGAGGGCCGTGACTCTCAATAAGTCATGCAGTGTGTGTGTGTCTGTGCGTCTGTGTGTGAATGTGAGTGGCCAACGACAACCCCAACCAGTGTCCTGTCTTAACTGTGAAGTATAACTATATAATGACATTTCTGTACGGAGGACGATGAAGTTAACATTATTTTCCCTTTTTTTTAATAAACAATCGCAGAGAGACAAATGGATTTTATTAAATGTCTCGGTGTGTTTACCAATCAGAGGTGCGAGTGGTTGGCCAGTGGCTCGTGAAGGGGCGTGACCTCCCATTGACATTTTTTTTGTGTGATTCCCACTACCTGGACAGAGCCATCGTGAAGTGAAAGAAAGCAATAATGAGACATGTGAGGTCGAAGAAAAAAGCCAATTTAATTTGATATTTTATAATACAACTGTTTTTCTCAGCAAAGCAAACTGAAGAGATGTGAGGAGGAGATGGAACAATACCTCCCCGAGCTGACTCTCAGCGTGTCCGGGTCTGCCTGACCCGACCCGAGGCCCCCGTGGACCCTGCAGTCCATTTGAAGGAGGGAATGTGAGCCGTGGCTGTCTGAACTGGGGCCGCTTGGGAGCTCCATTCAGCCTCTTTCGGCCCCGACACTGAGCCTCTTTGTGCCCCAGAAGCAGGAGGAGACTGCGGCAACAAATAGCCGTTAGGAGTCAGGGACATAGCCCACAACGCAGCCTAGCAGAATATCAATGAGGAGGACATCCGTCGTGTGAGATGTACCAAGCAGGACCGGGCATCTCCTGTGCTTCGCCCACTCTGGTGGTTGTCTGGTTTGCCAGGACAAGGGAGGAGGAGCAGAGGGCTGAAGCGAAGGGGGGGCGGAGGCCGGTAGCTGAGCTGTCACAATGGTCATCCCTTGTGGCTCCGTCCCTTTCAGTGTGTTTCACAACAAAAGCGGGATAAAGAAAACAGATGGGCACGGGGTGTCCTCGGGTGTGGAGTTACTCTTTCAGTCCCGTCGTCTGATCTTTTGATGTTTTTCCGTTCACTTCTCTTTTCTTTTTTTTTTTTGTGTCTCTTCCCATCTGTTCTCGATTCAATTGTAGATCCAGAGATAGCTTCGGTTCATCTGGGTCACGGCGTGTTTTTTTCTGTGTGCCTGTCGGCTTGTGTGTGTGTGTGTGTGTGTGTGTTTCTCTTTGGGTTTGTGTCCATGAATGCGTTACTCATATTGAGTGCAAAACACCGCTTTGATCAGTTGTGTGTTGGTTCTCAGCCTTCCTCTTTTACTTCACCCCCCGGTTCTTTCTCTATTGAGGCGTTCATGTTTCGCGGCGACTCTTTTTCTTGACATTCACACGTCCGGGCTCAAGGTGTCGGAGTGCGATGCGATATATTTAAACTATTATACTGTACACAAAGAATTATGGCTAAAATGGAGAAGCTGGACTGTGCTTGGATAGACGCACAAGAAAATATATCGGAATGTACAAATAATAGTGCAGGCTAGCGCGTGACAATGTTTTTATTAATGAAAAAAAAAAAATATGATGAAGACTTTCCTATTTTTCCACAAATCCCACAAATATATTTTTCGTTTGAAAGCGTGGAGCTTCGGCTCATTGTTTTTTTGTTTTTCAGGCGCACAACCTAATATCGTTTTCAGACTTTTAGCAATAATGCTCAAAAGATCAACAACGCGCCAAACGGCCGAGCATGTAACGGCCAAAGAGACGAATATTTTTCCACTCGATAGTTGGTGGAGAACCAAAATCAAGCTAAAAATAGTCCAATTAGAGTGAAATAAGATCAATACTCAAACCACAGCATATAAACACATAAGAAACTGTATAAAATCAGACTTAATAAACCATAGAAAACCATGAAAAACAGAGTTTAAGAGATTGATTATTGGACTGCAGAATACATAATTATGTCGGTGTTTTCTTTAGAGCTCGTTTCAGCTGCCAACATAATCTGTTAATGAAGGCGTGACGCATTGTATTGTTTGAGGTGTTGCAATATTAAGGCCAACACAAGAGCGGACACAGTCAATACGAAATTAATACGAAATACAAACGTGTTTTACAACAAAATGACGACGGCGTCTAAACACAAGAAGCTTCCCTGAAAAACTAAATGTGTAAATGTGACTGCTCCATCAGAGAGAAGAGGGGGGGGAAAAAATAGTAAACAAGAGTATAAATCAGACCAAATACCAGCGGGCGGTTTTCACGACACATTTTTTTTTCTTTTTTTTTTAGAGCAGCATCGAGGTGCAGCAACCCCGGCCCTAAAAAAAGAAGTAGATACACAGCCAGAGCTGGAGGTACTGCATAAGACGAGCCAGTGAAAAGAGATTTATGAAAGCGAGGACGGAGGAGGAGGTCAGGCGGGCGGACATGATGTTACTGCATTACCGCCTCAGCACATTAGTACAGTGTATTCTTTACACATTCCACCCTGAAACAGGTCATTAGTGCCGAGGATACGGAGCCTCATCTCTGACTCTTTATCTCCCTCGTCTCCATCTCTGCTGTGACCTGAGTGCTGTGTGTGTGTGTGTGTGTGTGTGTGTGTGTGTGTGTGTGTGTGTGTGTCTGAGGCCTCTCTGTCTTGCCCAGCCAGCCGTGTCTCTTCTCCGGTGTTTCACTAAACATGCTTGATTAGGCAAAGTACATTCCCCGAACCCCCCCCCCCCGAACGGCCTGATGAGCCCTTGAGAAGATCGTGACAGACACATCCGCCCCGAGAGGGGGAGGCGGCGCCCCGTTCGACCAGCTCCTTCGGCCCGTTTGCTAACCACCGGCCTCGCACACGAACGACCACGGTCGTTCCCATTTAACCAAATGTGCGACGCAATTGAATTAAAGATCAGAAACGGAGCTCAGGCTTGAGATGTAGGCCGACACATGACTTTATCTTTCTGACTGCGCCATTACATTTGTCCTCCATTAGGTGGCCGGCTGAGGAATGCAGGTGTAGCCTCGTGGAAGTCGGGTGTGTTTATTGAAGCCGTCGTCCTTCTCCCCCCCCCCCCCCCCCCCCCCCCCCCCCCCCCACACCTCTTCTTTACATACTTCACGTCATTCCCGTTCCTCCAGCTGCACTTTGTCTCCTTCTTTCAAGCTCCTTTTTATTAACAGACTCACACTGCTGCGTTCTGGACACACACACACACACACCTTATATCTCTACCCAATTTATGTCCAGACCGGGCCTTCATCCTGTTTGTCACTATTAAAGTTTGCTCGTTAATATATTTCGGTGACAGAAACAGAAAATCAAAGCAATTCACAAAATCCCGCTTTATTTCACATTTAATCCTTAATGTGTTACAATTTTTTTAAGACACTTTCAAACCCTCTCATGCAGTAAATTGCTTTCCTTTTACTTTTTTCTTCTTCTTTTGACACATATTGCCTCCAGTCATACACACACAAACACACACACACACACATGAAATTCCCACCCAGCCCTCATGACCCAGTCTCTCCGTGCTCTTATTTATCAGGTTGTGTCTGTGTGCTTGTTAAAGTGACCACGCCTTTGTGTGTGCCCCCCCCCCCCCCCACCCCCACCCAGCCAATAACTGCCATCTTGCCCTCCAGCGTTCCTCCGTGCCGTACGTGCTCTGTGTCCCAGAGAGAGTCCAGAAATGGAGGCTAACTTCTCCTAAATCCACCATCGCACTCGAGAGCAGCGACATGACACTGCAGAACGTACGAGAGGGAGAGAAAGAAGAGAAGAAAAAAAAAAAGAAAAGCACAAAAACAAGGTTGTGAAAAACAAAAATCCGCGTCCGCATCGTCGGTAAAGTTGTAGATGTCACGTGATCATTTCTGTCATGTTTGTTTCTTTCTATAGTTTGTTTCCGTGGTAGATATTTGGTTTTTGAAATGATATGGGACATTATTGTATTTGAGTTCACTTTCTCTGGTGTGACGGATGTGACGACGACAATGAAGACTGTCGAGAGGATTGTCCTCGTATCCACGGTGACGATGAAGCCGTTCTGTGAGAGGAAGAGCGAATGAACTCATGCAGACTCTCCTGCTACTGTGAAGGACCCCGTCGTCCTGTGGCCCCCCCCGTCCCCCCACCACCAGAGGCTGGCTCCCCCTCCCGGCCCCCCCCCCCCCCCCCCCCCCCCCTCCTCCCCCCAGGGCCCTCGGGTGGGTGGTGGGGGTGGGAGGGCACGCCGCCATCCGATGACAACACATGTCCCTTACTACGTGTACATAACCTTGACGCTTACATGTAATTTAAGTACAGTAGCTGCATGACACAGCCTCTGTGTGTGTGTGTACAGAAGTAGCGACGTGTGAATTTGTACAGTACATGCAAGTGTGTGTGTGTGTGCGCGCGCGCGTGCGTGTGTGTGTGCGCGCGCGCGTGCGTGTGTGTGTGTGTGTGTGCGCTTGTGTCCGCAAAAACACCTGTCTGTCGTCACGCAAAAACGAAACACGTGCATGCACCCTCCGACAACTGCCCAGTACACACATCCCCTCTATACAGACGCCACACACACACACACACACACACACACACACACACACTCCAGCAGTTGTTCACCATTCTCCACATTGTCCTGAGCTCTGCCTGTCACTCCGCATGGAGACTTTGCTCTATGTCAACTTTCTTATTCTAATAAACCACTCAGACATTGATCTCCGGTGTGTTTGACTTCCTCAACTTATATTTATATATTTAATTTGTATCATTCATAATAACATTAAATACCCTGTTGCACAGTGATGATTGCAACATGAAATACTTTGACTCTGGTCTGTTACCTATTGAGTTGCACAGTAGTGGAAGAAGTATTCAGATTGTTTCCTTAAGTACAAGTTTCAATACCACATTGTGAAAATACTCGTGTTACAGGTGAAAGTCCTGTATTCAAAATCCTACTATTTAAAGTTTCAAACGCTGGGTATTCATTATGCAGAATAAACTCTTTCTGAGCGGTAAATCCCCAAAGTCCACACAGATCATATTTAATCAGTTCCTCATGTTCTGTGAGTGAAATCAAAGAGGCTACAGCTGTCGGAGAAATGTATATTTTACTCTGAAATGTGGTGGAGAAGAAGTGTTGAGCAGCTCTAAATGGAAATACTCAAGTAGAGTGCAAGTACCTCAACATCTGTGTGTTTTAAGTAGCTTTACTTGAATCAATCAGTACATACATATCAATATGTACATACATATATATACATGTTCACGTCTGCCTGGCGATGTGCCCGTGTGTTAACATTAGGGGTCTTATTGCTGATGTAGTTTCATTTATAATATATAAGCTGACATTTAATGCAATCTATTGTGTAGCCTACTCTTTACCAATAGTGTCATATATCGTAACCCCCACCCTTCTAACATAAAATGCAGTCAGTGACCCACTTTTATCTTTTTTAAGTATTTTTTAAGCACTTTAAATCAGTAAAGATTAGATTTCCATGAGCGTGTACTAGTAGGCTACTCCTTCCACCTCTGAGCTCGAAGCTGCACACTGTCTTGCAGTGTAGTACCACCAGTCTGAGTTAGAGGGCGCTAACGCTCTAAATAAAAGACACTTTATGAGTGTTGCAATAAATGCCAAAAGCCTGGAGCAAAACTTCTGCATATTCAGTAGAACAATCATAAAAAAAGTGTGCAAATCAGTGAGAGAAATTGTCATTTACCTGTCACTTCTTATTGCCAGTGTAGACAGACATTTACATTCCCCCCCCTCCCCCTCCCACCCAAACCAGCTCTTCTTCTCTCAGGGGAGCCTATCAGGCCATTTCACATCTGTTGAGTGGCGGAGGACTGTGAGGACCTGTCGGGAGCTCTCTTTCGCTGATGTTTTACGGGACTGGAGCCCTCCAGTGCTGCAGTTACTGGAGTGATATAGGCATGAAGGAGGGAGGGAGGGAGGGAGGTGGACGGTGACTGTCGCACACTGTGCGCAATGACACTGGAGCATTTTTGGCATCCTTGTTCACTCTCCTCTGCAGATTTAAGGGGACTGCATGTGCCAGCTTTGGGATAATTTACAGCTTGTTTACACCCGGCCCAGATCTGTGAAGAATTAAGAGGGAGTGTACATGACACCGTGCATCCCTCATCTATCTATCTGTCTATCTTTATATCTGTCTATCTTTATATCTGTCTGTCTGCCTCTAATTTTCTTCCTTCCTTCCTGCAGCGCACATACACACACACACACGCACACACTTTCTCTCTCTCTCTCTCTCTCTCTCTCTCTCTCTCTCTCTCTCTCTCTCATTATGATGAATCTGATTAATGAAGAGGCTGAAACCGTGCCAGTGGGTGTACTCTCCTTGATTTTACTCCCTACTCCACAGCTGAGCTCCATGTAATGCCAGCTGGCGTCTACTTTTCCTCCAAAACTAGACATACTTCTTTTTTCTTCTTCATACCGCTTGTTGGTACACAACAACTAGACACACTTAGGTTTTATCAATAACAACATGTTGTGTGCGCCAGACATTTATCTATGTTATTGTCACCAGGGTGTGCTAGTCAGCAGCCTGATATCAAATTAAGGGTTTTATTTACCCTAATTTAACATCCAAGCCACTAACAAATTGCTTAAACTCGATCCAACACATTTAACGGTTAACGAGGAAAAGTGATGTGGGAATCAAACCATCTAATGGACCCATTAACTGAAACATAGATACCTTTCTGGTGAGGCACGCGCTCTAAAAGGGGGACAGCTGGACATAAGAACCACTGTACTCCACTCTCTTCCTTTGCTCTGTAATTTAGCGAGACACTATAATTCAACAAAGCTCGCGACCCCGATGACCCCGATGGAACATAAGATGAAGATAACGGGGTTCTTTTGAAGAGAGGAGAAGAGGTTTTGACCTCTAAACCCGCGATTATATTAATGAAACAATGAAGCTGTTGAACTTGTAACAGTGAACGTCCCCTCGTGACGGAACAGAGGTTAAATGATATGGTTTGAGGAAACGCAGCGAGTAGACTGGGCCTTAACATCGTGGTGGAAAGGTCATGATGTCTCATTTGTACCATTCATTGGTTCAGGGATGCTGTATTGATAAGCAACCTTCCTATACATATACAGTATATAGTATAATATATGTAATCAGTGTATTTTCTGTCTTTTCTCTAACGTGAGATATTGCTCACGTTAATCAGACAATATTCCTCACACAATAACTGCTGTATCATAATGCAGGTGCTTCGCAATAACACTGTTGACCACTATGGGGCGGTGTAAGCTGTTGGGAGAAATACAAAAAAACGGATCCAAATCAAATCCATAAGAGTCCATTTAATTATGCGTGTCTCCTCCAGCGTTTATTCCCAGTCAAAGTCACTACAATTTAAAGCACAGTTTGTAATTTTGTATTTTAAACAAAATGCTTGGAGCGTAATAAATGGATTAAGAAATACACGAGTAAGTGAGGAAAGCATAGCAGTGAGAGGCAGGTAATGAAATAGGAACTACAAGGGGGGGTCAAATGGATGCAGAGGCGAGAGATGAGGGGAAGATGGAGTTGTGTTGATAGATCTTAAAATGCAATGTGCCAGTTGGAGTGGGAGCAGAGAGCCCCCAGGTGGAGACACTGTATACTTCTTGAGTTTTTCACCACATGTTTCAGATTAGCTCGTGTTGTCCGTACAGCATTATGCACAGAAGTAAACCTGATATAATGATCCTTATTTGTGGCCTTCGCTGAAGGACCCTCCCTGTGTCAGAGGAGCTGGGGTCCGGGTGGGCTCCGGGTCCAGCAGCTTGACGCTTTATATATTTATTCATGTGTTAACTCTGCCTTCTTGTTTATTTTCTAACGTACAAAACCTTCCCCTTATAGACACGGGAGGTAAGTAAGTAGGCCAGCTCAGTTCACTGCAGTAAGATAGCTACCACATATTTAATTCCCCTTAATTCACCACTCAGCTTTGTATGTAAAAAAAAGGACTGGGAGTGCTCTGCCAACTAAACCTCTACGTCTCATCATCTGTGATCCAAGCACATCTTTCCGCCTTTGTTTTGGTCTGATTCTAGTTTCAAGTTTGATGGCTGTACATCACGAGCAGCAGTCGCACATCTGTCGAGTCGTCGAGAGCGCTCGAGGCCTCATTACAGTCGGCAGCATGTGCGGCCGGGCAGGTGTGATTGGAAAATCAACAGGGCGCGTGAGTAAAGTGTGTGTCGGCCTAATTGGTCGAGTCAGCGGGCTGTGCAGCTGCGAGCGGAGTGGGAGGGACACGGCAGACATCTTCGTGAACACAAAAAAACGCCCTCCGAGTTTGTGCTTTCGTGTCTGCGGTTTGACAACACTGTCGAAGAAAAAAAGTCAACTATTTCTTCTTTTTTTTCCTACCCTTTTCCGGTGCGTTGCGGTGTGCGTTCGGCCTCGGGGCCCCTTTTCGTCGTCCATCACGCCAAACACAACAACGTGCTATTATTTCCTCCACATCGTTCACCCCTCTTTCTCTTCCCCCTTGTTTCCTGTCGCCTCTAACCCCGTCCACTATCACTCAAAGATTCTTTTTTTGTTGTTTTTTTTACATAGATTTAAAACCACATATATATGTTTCAAAGATTTCCACTGATGGTGACAAAACAAAGCCACTTTCTAAATGCAGCTGTACACTGTCTGCTTCCTCTTCGTTTCCAGCAGTGTGTCTGGTGCCCTTTGCAGTAGTTTGATCATTTTTCTCACATGGTGCAGTTTTGTAAAATTAGCCTCTTTTGACAGAACAGAAGGTTTTGCATATCAAAGTGTCTGGAACATCAACACGGTCCCCCAAACTCCTTTTTGACAGACAATACACTGCGTCGTTCATAAATTAGCCAATTATCCTCCAGTCTGATATCGTATCATTACTGCACTGCAGTGTTCAAAGAAAACGTTTTTCTTTTAAATAAATGTATTATTATTCTGTCGGTGGTGTAAAGACACAATTAGATTTTTAGATACTTTTGCAGTCAATGAGATTAGAATAAATAGTGATCATATTTCAGTTAAATGTCATTAACTGCTATAATTCATTTACACACTTAATCAAACCTCTGTATGTAGGGCGATGTTTGTTTTTTTAAATGAATGAAGTCAGAGTTTTCTCTGTTATATGAGCTGCCTTTGTGACGAGGCTGCGGGACACACATTTAAACTTGATGAAAGAGTTTATCGGGGCAGTGGAGCAGAATGCTCTTCGCTTGATGGGCTCTTTTGTCCCGTTTCGGGTCCCTATTTTAATGAAACCTTCATTTTTGCCTCAATCTCTTTCTCAATTTTCCACTAAATTGTCCTCGTTTTTTTTTTTCTTCGCTCCAGCACACAAAGGTGTTTACCTGCTTTATGTGACGCTGAGATTACCTCTGCCATTGTCCCGCTTTGCTTGTTGGTGAGGCAACCAGGCATTTCCATGGAAACCCAGGTCAGGGGTCAGCGCGTTGCAGGTGCACTTTGCCAAGCAAGATGTCAAAATGCAGTAAAGTGAGCCACCGTGACTGGACTTTGAGTGGATTCTGGGAGGTCATGCTGTGCTGTTTCCTCTTCATGTTAAAACATAAATATTGTTGTTTGTCCACTCAGCCACTTGAAAACTACTTTTTATATGTGCGAATCAAATAAAAGTGCAACAATTTCATGTCCCTGAATCCCACGTGTGTGTCAATGCATTCAATTGCAAGCGTTAAAATGCTATTTTTAAGATTGTGTTAGTATTCGCTTAACCTTTTTTTGTGTCTTAGTGTCATTTGTGTCATTTGTCCGAGATTTGTGTGTGTGTGTGTGTGAGAGAGCGAGCGCGTGTGTGTGTGTGTGTGTGAGCATGTGTGTGTTTGTGTGAGAGCGTGTGAGCGTGTGTGTGTGTGTGTGTGTGTGTGAGAGCAAGCGTGTGTGTGTGTGTGTGTGTGAGCATGTGTGTGTTTGTGTGAGAGCGAGTGAGCGTGTGTGTGTGTGTGTGAGCGTGGGTGTGTGATTGTGTGTGCGTGGGCGTGGGTGAGCGTGTGTGTGGGTGTGAGCGTGAGCCCGCGCGCGTGTGTAAACGTGTGGGTGTGTATGCGCGAGCGTGGGAGTGTGTGTGTGTGTGTGTGTGTGAGAGCGAGCGTGGGTGGGTGGGTGTGTGTGTGTGAGTGTGTGTGTGAGCGTGAGTGTGTGGTGTGTGTGAGAGCGAGCGTGGGTGTGTGTGTGTCTGTGTGTGTGTGTGTTTGTGTGTGTGTGTGTGTGTGCGTGTGTGCGCAAGCGTGGGTGTGTGTGAGCGTGTGTGTGTGTGTGAGAGCGAGCGTGGGTGTGTGTGTGTGTGTGTGTGTGAGAGCGAGCGTGGGTGTGTGTGTGTCTGTGTGTGTGTGTGAGCGTGGGTGTGTGTGTGTCTGTGTGTGTGCGTGTGTGTGTGTGTGTGTGTGAGCGTGGGTGTGTGTGCGTGTGTGTGTGTGAGAGCAAGCGTGTGTGTGTGTGTGTGTGTGAGCATGTGTGTGTTTGTGTAAGAGCGAGTGAGCGTGTGTGTGTGTGTGTGAGCGTGGGTGTGTGATTGTGTGTGCGTGGGCGTGGGTGAGCGTGTGTGTGGGTGTGAGCGTGAGCCCGCGCGCGTGTGTAAACGTGTGGGTGTGTATGCGCGAGCGTGGGAGTGTGTGTGTGTGTGTGTGTGTGAGAGCGAGCGTGGGTGGGTGGGTGTGTGTGTGTGAGTGTGTGTGTGAGCGTGAGTGTGTGGTGTGTGTGAGAGCGAGCGTGGGTGTGTGTGTGTCTGTGTGTGTGTGTGTTTGTGTGTGTGTGTGTGTGTGCGTGTGTGCGCAAGCGTGGGTGTGTGTGAGCGTGTGTGTGTGTGTGTGAGAGCGAGCGTGGGTGTGTGTGTGTGTGTGTGTGTGAGAGCGAGCGTGGGTGTGTGTGTGTCTGTGTGTGTGTGTGAGCGTGGGTGTGTGTGTGTCTGTGTGTGTGCGTGTGTGTGTGTGTGTGTGAGCGTGGGTGTGTGTGCGTGTGTGTATGCGTGTGTGCGCAAGCGTGTGTGTGTGTGTGTGTGTGTGTGTGTGAGTGTGTGTGTGTGTGTGTGTGTGTGTGTGTGTGTGTGTATGAGCGTGTGTGTGTGTGTGCTCCATGCACTTACATATTGTGACTATATAACTGTGTCAGTGTGTCAGGTGGCAGATTATCTGTGGTGCCGATGTGCTGAAACACGATGCCGGCTGGATTAATTGAAAACCGAGCCGTCACAGATCCTTCGCCGAGATACGTCTTATCTCGGCCGTCCCGACGTCCGCGCTCTGAAAGCGAGACCAACGGGACCGATAGACAGTGCTCTCTCTCTCTCTTTCTGTGACCCGGTCAGCTCCGCTTCACCGCTCACCTGAAAGTCCGGGAATCGTTTCTGGTTCACCGTTCGTTGACTGAGCGCTTTTTAAGACACAGGAATCAGGCCGCCGTCACAGCGGCGGGCTTAGAGATAATGTTCCTTAAATTGATTTCTTGAAATCTACAGAGAAATGATAGAACTTATTCTATTACATGGATTGTTAAAAGGGTCTCGATGCGGAATACAGAGCAGGGATTGACTCCGCACGGCTCTCAACATGGCGACGACTGAGCCGGCGGGGAAACAGCTAACGGTGTTAGCCGCGGAGGGGGTGTGGGGGGGGGGGGTTGAGGGGGGGGGGGGTTAGGGTGTGCACTGTGTTTCCGTGACAACGCTGTGGGTTGGGATGCCAGTTATCAGCAGGATTGCAACGCACAGAGCCGTAGACATTATTCCATCTTTACGGAGCGAAAGAGTGGTTTAAAGCCGCGGAGGCGACAAGGTAGCCACGCCGTAAAATATATATCCGGCTTCATGGTCGATAACATCTCGCTGGATCGAAGAAGAATTGAAACTAGCGATTGATGTTTACAATGTATAATTAACTGAGGAAACAAAACAAGTGAGAAGTAGAGTCGTTTTCTCATAGACTTTAATACAATGACTGCTTTATGCAATTAGAGGAGTCCCCCCCCCTGCTGGTCATTAAAAAGAATGCACGTTTGAGGTAAATCTGCATTGAATAGGGTTCGGGTCAGGTTCGTTATGTCGATCTTATGAAATATATTCAAACAAACCATCTGGGATTCCCCTTCTAGGCCATATGGTGTGGTGTTATATAGGGGGTGTGGGTTGAGACCGACGTAGTTAGGGAACAATGTACACACGCAGGTTTTCGTAACAGTTTCCCCGGGTTGGTGCGCGTTCACATGTGCACAATAGGTTCACGTTGTGGCGTCTCCATTATCATGTGTCGTCGTCACTCCTCATTTCATCACCGCTCTGCGTTGCACACATAACAGGATGAGAGAGATCACGGCCTCGCCCTGTTTGCAAGAGGACGGTGCTCTTCGGTAAGACTTCCCCTCTTTTGGTTTACGAGCTGCATCGCGCCCGTTTCTAATATCGGCGTGTGCTTCTCATCTCACAGTGCTTGAGAAAGGTCATTTTAAAACACGGTTTTTTTTATCCGCTCGTGGGCTGCGATCAGATAATGACGATGGGTGTACGTACACAGTCGGACCAACATTGATGAGAACCAGCTTCTCCAAATCCAAACCGCTAGTTGTATTTAGAGCCAGAGAGCTCTATATTCTTTTTTTTTTAAAGAGATTAAGTTATACTTGATTACAGCTACCAGGACTTTTCTTTATTATCTCCAGGTGTATTTTCCCCTGATTGTTCATTCACATTAGAGCAGATGAGTAACCGCAACATCACCTCATTTCATTAGCTTTTGTTATACGTATAAAAAGAATTAAAAAAAACAATCTTCCCACATGAGACGAGAACAGTCGACGACAGCACACGAGCAGATATGTGCGTGTTTCACCCGAACGTTGTTTTAAATGATGTGAGACTCTTTATTGTCTAATAACCCAACGAACAAATTACACATTTTATCATCGCTTTCATCTGCAAAGGTTGAAACATAACAAGAAAGGGACTGAGCGTCACCCAGAATTTAATAATTAGTTTATGTAGAGGAAATCTGTTTTGATACCAGTCGTCCTCCCATCTGACTAATGTACAAGAATAAATCATTTTTTAAGGATATAATAAAAATATTCCTATTTCTTTTTCTTCTTGGGTAAATGTTAACATGTGGTTTTATATGTTTGAAGATTATAAGCCTTAAAATCTCTCCCTCTTTCTCTCCCTCTCTCTCTCTCTCTCCCCTTCCCCTCTCTCTCTTTCTCCCTCTCCCCCTCTCTCTCTCTCTCTCTCCTTCCCCTCTCTCTCCCCCCCTCTCTCTCTCCCTCTCTCTCCCTCTCTCCTTCCACTCTCTCTCTTTCTCCCTCTCCCCCTCTCTCTCTCTCTCTCTCCTTCCCCTCTCTCTCCCCCCCTCTCTCTCCCTCTCTCTCTCTCTCTCCCCTTCCCCTCTCTCTCTTTCTCCCTCTCCCCCTCTCTCTCTCTCTCTCTCTCCTTCCCCTCTCTCCCCCCCTCTCTCTCCCTCTCTCTCCCTCTCTCCTTCCACTCTCTCTCTCTCCCTCTCCCCCTCTCTCTCTCTCTCTCTCTCTCTCCTTCACCTCTCTCTCCCCCCCCTCTCTCTCTCTCTCCCTCTCTCTCTCTCTCTCCTTCCCCTCTTTCTCTCTCCCCCCCTCTCTCTCTCTCCTTCCCCTCTCTCTCCCTCTCTCTCTCTCCCTCTCTCTCCCACTCTCTCTCTCCCTCTCTCTCTTTCTCCCTCTCCCCCCTCTCTCTCTCTTTCTCCCTCTCCCCCCTCTCGCTCTCTCTCCCTCTCTCTCCCTCTCTCTCCTCCCTCTCTCTCTTCTTCCCTCTCTGACTGTCCTTAATCCATTTATTTCTTTTATCCACAGATTGCACAACCGATCACAAGTCACAATCACAAGATGTGGAACAATCACAAAGTTTGTGATGGGAAAACACAAATATCTTTGTTGTCTGGTCTGTGTCTTGAACGGTGACACAGACCGGCCTTTAACATCCGAGAAACTACAACAACAAGAAAGAAAGAAAAATAAAAAGACCTCAGTCAAACTGTCCGGGGACAAAGTTTGATCTATTATTCACACCTTAATTAGCATGAGGTCAGACTAATGAGGGATTGTTTACGTACACTGTTATGAGGAATCCTCCACACAGAAGTAATTAATGCCTACATTACATTATGTGTTCCAGCTAATAATAGACGCTGCAATTACTGTGTTACAGGACTGCACTGGTATAAACAGCTCGGTTATAGCGGGCAGCTAAAGAAAGTAATTCAGTTTGATCAATTGTTTCAAATACCTGATTAATTGAGTAATTCACTTCATCAATCTAAAGGAAATTTTTCATGGAGGAACTATTGACAACAAGGTCTGTGGATTATCTTGAATAACAGCGTGATTATTACTGGAAGGAGACATTGCTTTTGAGAATGTCAAATACATTTTTGTCACTTTGAGCCCCACAAGCCAAGTGCCGTGTATGTAGTAATAGTCCCATTAAAAAGGCAAACATCTCTACGGTGGATGTCTCCAAAACTATCTTGATTGATAAACAGCCCTACGGCTCAGAGGAAAGGGTGAAAGGACCCTTTAAAATCATTAAACCTCAACACTATTCTCACTTAAGAAACCACTGGTTTGTGTTTTCTAGGTGGTGTAAACTTAACACTGCATTAAAAAGCCTTTCCTCCTACTCAGGTAACCTAGAAACTCTCACGAGAAACACAAAGCGTTGCTCTGATCTCGCCTAATGTCTCTCCATATTGAAGCTGGCCAGAGATTAGTTTTTAGCTCCTGGGGATGTCTCTGAATATTACTGAGGGGTTTATGAGCAGGAAATAATAAATCCACAGCTGAATTCCTCCAACAATCCAATTTGTGCAATTGACAGGACACATTTAAAAAAAAAAAGATGCCTCCTGCTATATTGTATTTGTTTTTTCATTGATGCATCGATGTGTTCATTGCTCCTCTCACAACTGTATTGAAAGATGGATGGCGTCACTTCCAGAATAACAGAGTTGCCGCCACAGATTGGTGGAGTGCACAGAGTTGCTGCTCTCCAACGTGCAAATAAAGATATTAAAGCTGCAGGTTATTCTGGGAGTAAAAAAAACGGCGCGTTGAACGCTCTACTGTTGTGAAATATGATGGCGATGTGTATGAATTACAGCCTGTAAGTAGGTGCCGTCTCTTCTGTTCCCCTCTTCCCTTTCTCCATCTTTCACCTTTGTTCTCCCTTTTCTCCCACATATGATATGTTACCTGTCAGCGATCAAATATGATCCCATGTTTACTGTGAGGGACCGCAACAACAAGCCAGTGAAATTAAAGGTATACAGTTTATATAATCTATATAACTACATCAACATATATTCACACGTATATTCACGCCATTTGGTTTACACCTCAACCAATCTGTTCACATCTTATCTGTAAAGCACTATTCATATTAATGTGTGCCAATCAAACGGTTGTCGAAAATAGAAAATGATAGATTTGAAATCGGAAAGACGATGAATTATATGAAAAGTCCTAAGAATTCAAATAGATGGTGACAAAAATAATTTCTGATAAATTAATTAATTGTTGCAGGGCTAAAATAATATAGATCTTTTTCTTTTTTTTTAAAGACATAGATGTGTTTTCTAAAAGACATTTCAAAGAGGCCCTCCTGGCTCACACATTGCAGACATCAGAGGAACAGACCATGCAGAGTTTTGTAAACCAAAAAAAATGTATTCAATTAATATGAAAAGTGTCGATGTCATTGTTAAATGATCGATTATACACATTGTGCCTCCTCTCCTTCACAGTCTTAAGGAGAGAAGCTGCTTGATTTTCTGATTAACTCGTTTTCCAGAGCCGGGATTTGGCTCTAAGACCTGAGTAAATGTCACACATCAAATTAATCTTCCAAAACCTGTTTGGAGTTTGGAACAAGTATCAAAATGAAAACGCTAAGATTGCACGACGAAGATGTCCCAGGGCATAAAACCGACCTGCACAGAGCTGCACAGAAGCCCTCTCCGTTGCATAATGGGAGCTACTTTAATTGTGTGTGTTCAATTGATTAATCCGGCTTAGAGAGAATATTAATGCCCGAGTTCCCAAACACACATGAACAGAATCATAATGCGCTCATTATAATCATCGGGCGCTCATTTACATCTGATGCAGAGAGCAGCTGTGCCAAAAAGGGCTTGTGTGGATGTCTGTTACGTAAGGAGCCCAAAGTGCCTTCACACTTCTCATCACCAGGGAGGTTGGAGTTTAGTTGCAGTGGGTTATTATTCAAAACAATCCTCGCCACATGACTAATAAAACCAGAGGAGGGGGGGGGACGTACATAAACAAAGGCACGTCTCTCCTGCTGAGAGAAGAGAGTGTTTTAAACTGGAGTCACCAAACAAAATAATCTAACAATCTCCTGTACAAAGCCTGTGAGACAACACGTTTGTTTTTATTCTAGAGGGGAAACGCATTGAGGCAACAGAGAGAGAGTGCATTGTGCTTTAAACAATGCAGTTTATTGTAGAAATCTCTGAAGCGCACGTATACAAACACAAGAAACACAGAAAAATGACATCATTGTAGTTTAAACCCGGCGTTGAAGGCTAATTAGTTTGTTTACTGAAATATCCAACGGTGTCTGGCAACAGAAACTGTGTGTTGTTGTTTTTTTGAGAGAGAGTGATTTCATAAGCAGACAAGTGAAAGGCATGACTATAAGTGGATGACCACAGTTTGTGTAACATGCTCGAGGATGGAGGAGAAATGAGGCACTGATTAGATTTGATTAGATATACTTTATTCATCCCCAGGGGGGAAATGTCTTTGTAGCAGCAGCCTGCAGCAAGCATGTGTACAATATATACAATACAATAAAATAAAAATAGCAGGGCACATTACATTTAAGAATTTAAAAATAATAAGGAAATGAAGAAGAAAGAAAAAAACGGGACACGGATGGACATGATGGGTTTTGAAGAAGTCGAACGCTTTTGTGCTCCCGAGCAGGAGAAAGGACAGATGGAAAGAGACAGAGAAACATGTGACAGCAAGATGGGCAGAGATGTTAGATTGCAACGTCGGTGAAAGGCAGCGGCGTGCTCCTGTTTAAGTGCGTTCATGCTTACGTGAGTCATGTTTTAGTAAGTAGGTCAAAACATAAGGCATATCACCATGATTCATCAGGGATAAGCAAATCCTCAACAGCATGGCGATGGCTCTTCTTAATTCACCTTTAACCCTGTAAGATCCAAGCATAGAAATAATAATTAAGTCAGATGATGTTGTAAGAGTCTTCTGATGCAGATAATGAAGGATTCATTTTAAAATGTTTTTGTAAGTTTTTAGGGAAACGTTGTAATATTGCAACGTTGCCTAGTTGGCAGCAGAATTTCCGCATTTGCTCTCAAACTGTCAGAACAAATACACAAAACAACTAATGGTTAATTTGGAGTGTGTATTGCTTACATAGCACTACAGTACATTTAATTAATAATAATCACCCAACAGTCATATTTTTATGAATCATCATTTATTTTAAAAAGATAAAAACTGGAATAAAAAGAACTGGATAAATAACACTGTCTGGCTAGCCTAATGTGTTCTCTACTTACATTTACAAAAGGAAAATACAAGCCCCCCAGAACTCTTACATCCCCACATTCAAAAACATTTACACCTCTCCCTGACCAATGCACCATACATGCAACCCCACATTCAAAAACATTTACACTTGTCCCTGAACAACCATCCTCCAAAGCATTCTACAAACATTATCTGGCTTGTGTAACAAGAAGATATTTGGGCAAACCAACAAAGTCTAGATAAAAAAAACAGTTGACTATATCTCGCTGCGAACATAGAAATAACATAGGGTTAGGGTTACCCTAACCCATTTAGAATGATTCAAATCTGGTCTAAACTTAAAATTATAACAAATAACCCATTTGCAAAGTGTGAATCATCAAATACATTATATTTCTGTAAGTATTTATCCTGTATCTGAACATCCAAGAAGTGGAATGTCTCCATGTAGTGTGCAAGGTGCACATGCTATTTTAGCTATACCATTTTCACCCAACGTTGTAAAATTACAACATAACAAGCTGAAAATCTAATGTGATTCATTAATTCCACAACAACTTAGTATTTACATGAACTACATATTCTAACAATCACCCAAAAAAATATTTCATGGAATTTACTTACTTCAATGTTGATATATCCAGTTGAATGAAACAAGGAGATGTGCTTCCAGGAAAGTTTGCAGGTAGAGTGAGTTCAGGGCCTTATGGCCAGACCTATATACACATTTACGATCCAATAGCATTGCAAGGCAAGACAATAGGACCCATTGACTATGTAAAATGTGGTCTTTCCCCAAAAAAAGTTTTTGCAAATGTGTTTTTTGGAGAGACAAAAGTGACGTTGTAAAATTACAACCAGGGTTAAATAGTGAAATAGACATTTGGGACACAGCCTTCTGTGTGTCTGGAGGTAAAACATCATTTGTAATGTCGAAAAAAAGGTTCACAAATTATCTGATTATTTTTTGGTGTATGTCATAAACGCCATTCGGGTTACTTTAGCCTTTTTTCTTTTGTGGTGATCATTTAAAAAGTATATTTTACTTGACGCTGTATGTAGCTAGCGTGAGACGGATAACTAGCTAATAATGAGGTCACTTAGGTGTTATTTAGGTCCCTGAACACCTTTGTATTTAATTAGTTATAATAATGGCACAGATTTCTTTAAATGTTTTTTTAATTTTTTTTTTAAATAACTCTGAACCTTTACCGGGATAGCCGGTTAATAATGTGTGCTTTTTAATTTTGCATTGAATGATCTGCAAAGTGTGATTACATGACTGCATTCGCATTGAGCTGCGAGGGGAAGGAGTGCTGCAGGGACGACGTATTTTTTATCAGAAGTTAGCATCTCACTGGTTCCCACGTGACAAAAGGCCAATGGGATTTTTTTCCATTTGATTATAGATTATTCCATAAATTAAGCCCCGTGGCAAAAACGGGGGCCTTTTTAAAAGACACCGAAGACCTTCACAAAGAGAGGGTTTTAACTGACATCTTTTCTATAGGGAACACAATATAAAAATATCGTAAGCTTGTGTTAACCACAGACCTTTATTTCAGGCATGTAACCAAAAACCCATTCAAAAAAATCGACTTTGAGATGAGGGAACCGGATGTGCAAGAAATGCCAACTCATTTTGTGGGTTTTAGAACGCATTCCTGCAGAACACCATCTAGTTGGAGGCCGTGTGAGAGGAAAGGAGAAAAAGATGATGATGGGTTTGTCAAACACTCCGATTGCCACAGGCCAAGAACACGGAGCGGCCATGGGTATAATTTAAGATTTAAGAAGTGTGTGTGAACTTAATTTTCTATGTCTTCGACCAAAACACACGTCGGCCATCATGAAGTCGAGCGTCGACGTTTTCCCAGAGATAACACGAGCGCATCGTAGGTGCTCCGTCAGCTGCTTCTTTAAAAGGGTGTCGCCGAGCGTCCTCGTCTCCTTCGTCTCCTTCTCCCTAAGCAGCTGTCGAACGAGCTTACGGATCACACATTATTGAAGTGGCATGCCAGGAATTATTACTTGACATACATGACGCGCACAACACGTATGTCGCGGTATCAATCCTGCCATTGGGGCATGCAGATTCCAGGTGTGGCTTCGAAAACCAGTAATCAAGGGTAGGTCGTCCATCACAATGGTGAGTTAGCTTAACAGTCCACTTCTCGCTCGGGTCAACAGGCTCCAGCTGAAAAACAACCCTTGTTCCTGTTGGTGGTAAACAAGCGTTGCCTGAAAGTCAATCTGGCGTAAGAGGAGAACACCGCTGGGTTTGTGTGTGTGTGTGTGTGTGTGTGTGTGTGAGAGAGAGCTTTTGCATCCACACAGGTGTACATTTGTGGGTGTTACCGCACTTTCAAAGCAAATGATTCATTACAGACCAGCCATGGGGTCCGGGGCCCTGTCAGCGGCGGTTGTCATGGAAGCGAGTGTTGGAAAGGGCAGATCTCCTTTCAGTATCGTCTTCAGATTGTCGAGACATCGACTCGGCTTTTTCTCTCCGTTTCTCCTCATTGTCTCGCTCTCTGAGATGGTTTCTTGTTTATGTTAGTTTTCATTCTATATGGATATATATATATATATCTGCTGTGCTAAAATATTCCAAACAAATATAGCATTTTTCTATTTTCCAGTGCAAGAAGCAGTACAACTGGACACACAGCGGGTCAGGCTCTTGTCGTCTATTTCTCACAGGATCTGCAATCACGGTGATTTCCACACTGTCGCACACAAGCACGCACACAAACCCACTAAACTGACACCCTGTGACCCGGCTGTATGTGGGGACTGCCATACATACATTACTAAACTGGTTTGGAGAGAAAAGTCAGAAGAGATGTGAAGAAAAATTTATAAAAGCAACAGGGACACCTGTGAGACGGATTGTATTTGCTTATTTTAACAAATAAATGTGTAAATGTTGTGTGACGTGGAGCAGGTTTATAAAACGTCTCTTGGTGGCAGTTTTGCATCGCTTTATAGTCATTTATTGTGTCCCTTTGTTGTCGTTTTTGCATCACTTTTTGGTCATTTTGCATCCCTGTAGTCGTTTTGCGTCTCGTCTCGTCACTGGGCATCTCTTTGTGGACGTTTCTCGTCTCTTTGCGGTCGCTTTGCATCTTTTTTTTTTTTTTTGTGCTGCTTTTTGTATTTTGTTTGTGGATCTTTTCTATCGCTCTGTCCTCACATTGCATCTTTTTGTAGTTGCGTAACTGACTTTGCGACCAAAAATGTCGACTCAACCGGTTCTGGTTCCGACAAGCCAACTGCAGGGCTCTGGATGTGGCGACCTCACTGGACGTACAGGCGGCGTGTGCAGACATGTTCAGACATTAGAGGATGTTGACAAAGCCCATCTTCTCTCCTCGGTTAACATTTCAATGCTCCTTCACATTAATGCATGAATGAACGGTGACATCGCTCCAACGACACGTGTTGTAACTTGTAACCATAGAAATGGGGACAGGATTTGCACTTAATTAGTAATGAGGGGAACGGATGGGAGAATAACAGCAGATGGTAAGAATGAGATATATATACGAGGACATGTATATGAGGAAATGGACCTCCAGGCCTCACAGACAGAAGCGACCACAAATGCTTTTGGATCTTCGCAGCTGACCGGTTGTCCAAAGATAAATGTGGAAATGAAGGGACTTGTTTTTAAAGGTGACTACCTGTGTGTTGCAGTGAACGCGCGGTCTCATCTGAGCCTGGATCAGTAATATCATCCTGAGGAGATGAATATTCAGTCCCAGTACACTGGTGTCCTTAGTCCAGTTCCGTTCGTATATTTAATATTCCTCTAAGACTCAATTATTCTTTTTTTTTTATCTCACAGACATAATCTCTGGCATAATCTCTTCTGGGTACCCTGTATTATCTATTAGACTGCCTGAATGTGCGTCTATTCCTTTATCCTTTCATCAAACCCCCCTGTCACAACTCTGCAAATGCCTGTGGTCGCTTCTTCCTGTCATGACTGTCAGATGCAATATTATCTAGACGGAGGCAGAGCACTGTCCACAGACAGCGGGACAAACACTGTGTGCGGAAGCAGCACGGACAGACACATCATGGTAAATGTCAACTTTAATTGGGTGCCTATCGTTTAGACATCGCCCGTCAAGACCAAATAAACAGCGTGACTCCCGATGACAGGATGTGAAGCTAACGTGTACCTGAGGGTAATACATTCAGCAATCTCTAGTATCAGCAGCTGCTCAGGGAGGACAAATACCGAGTCAAAAGTGAACTGAAGGGCACTCCGGCTTGCTCCTTGTCTGTTTGTTTAGCTCATCAGCTTATGCTACTACCCGTGTCACATAGTTCACCTTGACACGGGCATAAAACTATAGTTGATGAGGTTTTAGGTTGAGCTGCAGAATACTGAAGTTTCAGTTTAAAGGTTATTTTAAATTGGATAAATCTCTACAAAAAACACTTAAGGACGAGCAAAAGAGCTTTTCTGCAGTTTCTAGCGGCATTGGCTCCGTGGAGGACAATTTCCCTTTGTCATTTTGGTATCCACTTATATCTCATTGCCATTGCATTTTTTGTAGATTGATTGAGATTGAGATTCCCCGGAGGATGAATTCTACTGATTGTAGACATTCTAGTTTTTTTCCAATGACATTTGGTACAGACACTCTCAAGAGTAGAACTTATTTTGGTGATCCTCGGACTTTTCATCTATTATCACGTCAAAATGTGTGTCCAATATTTTAGTTCATGACTAAAATACCAGGCGGCAACTTCCAGGTCTGAAAAGTGAAGTCGGTGTAGAAGTGCCGTAAACGTGCATATTTTCTAATGACCAGCAGGGGGCGACTCCTCTGGCTGCAAAAATATGTCACTGAGAAAATTACTCTACTTCTCACTTGATTTATTACCTCAGTTAACATTGTGAACATGAGTTCATGGTCTCAATCGCTCCTTTCAAGTTTTCTTCGATACGGCATGTTTAGACCTATTTAAAGTCAAATAGAGGATGAAGCAGGATATGCTTCAGGGCTCAGCTACCTTGTAATTGACAGGTCGCTGCCACAGCTTCGTCCGGTCTGGGTGTTGTCTGTGTTTTTGTCTTGGAAGTTGAACCCTTTCAGTCATACTACCTGCTATATATCAGCATACTAGCGTTGTCATTGTAAATACGCAAGTATGCTGATGGTTTTATTTTCATCCGTCACGTAATGATGCATTTAAGGGTACAGCTCCATTAGAAATAATGACACCACGACAGCAGGAAAATTCCATCTGCTAAAATCATGTGATACAATAGAAGACAGGCCCTGAAGATTATTTTGTCAACTGCTGCTCCCAAGTTTAAAGAATGACCTTTCAATCTTCTAGACGTGTACAATTATGGCTTCGACCTTGAAATATTGATACTTCAAGCACACATTTCCTTCCGGTTGAGGAGGAGAAAGGAATGGTTAGTGGCAAAGTCTTACAGGTGGAAAAGAGAAGAAGCACCCTGTAGTTTAACACACTAACCTATTGATGCTGGTTCAGGGGAAAGATTGATACAAACCAGATTACAGCCGAACAGAGAGTTGGAGGGAGACAGATTAGTGGGCATTTGAAAGGGGAGAAGGGAGAGGATTTAGCTGGATGAGGGAGAGGAGAGAGGATTATGGAAGCCAGAGCCCAAATCCTAAAATAATCCTCTCAGTATACTGGGCTTTATGCGCCGTGGGGCAGAGGCCCGTTTGAGCTATTATATTGTCATTGCATTCGTGCGTAGAAAGCACTTCCGAAGGTGTGACCATCACCGCCATCACCTATGTTGTAGATGAGGAGGTGTTTGATTTCCCCTTTACTTTCTATCTCTCGGGCCCAACACACACGCACACACACGCGCACACACACACACACACACACACACACACACACACACACACACAAACACAGTGGCCGCGCTGTGCGTTCATTCCATCTGCCTTAATCTGGAAAGCTGGTCGGGAGCTACATACTTGTATTTCGAAGCTCTAAGCACCTCCCTCTTTTCCGGGCTCCATGTTCTAATTTGGGTATTGCCATGGTTACATAAGATTCAGGGTCAGGGGGTCACTGACGTTGCAGGCGAACACCGGATGGATGTGTGGCTGCTTCGTGGCGACAGGAGGGACATAATACAACCCGAGAAAGACGGCAGATGAGGATCAGGAAGGAAACCATCGGACTGACAAAACCACGCTGAAATGGGAGGAAGAGGAAGTTTACGTTTACGAGCAGAGAATATAATAAAACAAACACTTACTGCCCTTTTCCCAGCATTGTATTTTTAAAAGTGTGCATTAATAAGAAGCAAACACATGCATTTATGTTGCACAAGTGTGGCAGAGGACCTGTAGAACCGTTTAGGGGAAAAAAGACTGTATAGGCGAACAGTAGAGAGGTGTAAGAACATAAAGCATGCACAGGTGGTGCTGAGAGAACATATGTAAATGTATGAGCTTTGATTTTGATATGATTCTGGACGAAAGCGTTCACAGACAAGGTGGAGACTCACCGCGCATGCACACCAATTTGGGAAAGGGAGGGTGTCTTAAAGCCCTGTGTTGCTCCACTAACCCACTTACCATAATCGCTCTCTTCTCCTCACTTCATAACTCGCCCGAGTTACACGATACACTCGTCATCGTACTTTCGCCAATCAGTTATATTAATCTGCGCTGTTATTAATGGCTTTTTGTTTATGTCAGAGGGTGTTTTTATTCTTCCTTTCTCTTACAAATCCGCATCGCACTCTGCAAACAAACATCACATACAAACATACGCATGCATTTTGCATCAAGAGATTTGTGTAACACATCTGAACAATCAGGTTGTTTTTAATTCTATTATTATGTTTAATTATTGCATTTAATTCATCTTGATACACACTTTGCTGCTTTAAGTAAAAATGTGGCCTGGATTGCAACATTTCAGGAAGGGGAAAACAAAACAATACGACACACAATGCACAACCTGTGGTCACGCTTCATTCTTAGATTAGGGTTTGTTAATCCGGGGATATAATGCAGCAGAGTTCTACAATGTTGCATGCAGTTAAAGGGAAACTGAGGACAGAAAAGCTTCTCTTTTATGAATTTATTTATAAAAGTAAGCCAATATATCCTATATTAAATCTTAAAGAGAAATAGGTTTGGTCCATTGCTGTATTGGGGGTTTGTATGTATTTTTTATTTTGTGTGAGCAGCAGGTATTCTCTAACAACCAAACACATTCATGCTTCATAAGCACGCTATGGAAACTTTATAACCATATGAGGGAAATTAGGAAGACAACAGATGCGCATATATGTGCATACAGTTCTATTTATTGTGTCCATGCAACAACAAATGATGTTCAAATAAAAAACATTACAGTTTAATTGTACAATAAAGTGGTCGTAGATAATTTCCACTGTGCTGACCGTTTAAAAAAAACATAGGCTAGCATGAATCTTTTGAGATTGTTAAATTAATGTTTCTACCTTCTGGACCACTGGTTGACATTAATTTCAGTATTCAACAAAAATCTGTTTTCATACATATATATATATATATATATATATATATATATATATATATATATATATATATATATATATATATACGCATACGTATATGTGTGTATATATATATATATATATATATATATATATATATATATATATATGTATATGTATCCTCAAATGTATTATAGCAAACTTCATGTTTTGGTCTGACAATTTTGTCCATAGTTTGAATTGTGTACTTACACTGGTATTGTAATGATATAATAATACCATAAAAATAAAATACATCTCAATTAAAAGGTTTTTATAGTGTATGAACACATGCAATAACAACGCACGTCCCTTGAACGTCTGTTTAAGAATCTGTAAAGCCCACATTGAGGTCGCCAAGGAGGCTTCTTATTGATCCATAATTAAAAATGTTACATGGTTCCTTTTCATTCCAGAAGATACATTAAACTGTGCGCTTGTTAGTCCATAGTTCCCACGCTGGTCTGAAGTGACACACTGCCACACTTTCCCACGCACGCGAGAACTTCCTTGAAGCGCGCGCAGGGGTGGGGGGCGGGGGGCGGCGGCGGCGGCGGCGCGCGCGTCAGATCACGGGGCACGAGGCGGGCGGACCGCTGGGTGAGGATCATGTGTAGTCCACGCGCCGAAAGCAGGTTACATGCAGCGAGCCGCAGAGCAGGACAGAGCCGCGAGAAGACGAAGGAAGAGCTGCTGCTGCCGTCGCCTCATCACAACACAACCTCCGAGACGGACACAGAGTATCCGACTACAACACTCCGTCGCTTTCACTTATTTTAGGCTCGGGCGCGTGCGAAAAACAACAACAACAACAACAACAAAAAAGGTAGAAAATCCATATGAGGATTTGCTGTTGTGACAGTTTTCAGCTGCTCCCGGTTTGGAGCAAATAAGTGCGCGTCGCTCTCCGTGTTTTCTTGGCTTCGTTTCCACCTGGAGTTGCATGACTTGAAGAGTTGGCGAGACTTCACCGCCGACATGAGAGGTGAGTTTGTGGAAATGTCTAAATTTTGTTAGTATGTATTCTCTTCTTTTTTTCAGAGCCGGACACGTCCCGTGTTTTGTAAAAAATAACTTTTTGAGGTGCATTTAGTTGCTGGCTGTGAGGCGGTCCAAAGTGCGTAGGCTGCAGGCTCGCGCTGGTCGGCAGCACCGATCACATCAAAGAGGGCAAATGCAAACAACTGTTTAGGTTGTGCGTCAAACTGTCACCTATAGGACTTTTTGGAATTGTAATCCAAATTGTATAATTTATATACATAGGCACGTTTTGGGGTGGATGTCAAAACGGGTCTATTTTTTTTATTACAGCACAACTACATATGCGCAAAGTGTGTTAAGTTCATTAGTATAAACTGCACCGATTTCGTGCATTTATTCAGTTTTGCCTTTGATGAGAGGAATATGCGTTGCAGCTTTGAATTACTTAATTTCACCGGCGACTCCAGTTATGTAAGAGAGAGGGGATAAGGGGAGGGGGGGAGCGGAGTGATACAGAGGCTGTCAAACTGAGCGAAAAGCTGCTGGCAGGGTTTGTTTACGGTGAATGAATAGTCCCCCTTTTCTTAGATGCTCCTCCCTTTTATACTTGCTGTGTTTTACTACACTTTACTCAGACTTGTTATGATCAAAACCATTAGTTTTACAATATTTTACTGTCGACCTTCTTTCCTTTTCTTTATTACTTGTGATGTTTTAATGTACCTCTAAGCACTGATGGTTTGTTGAACTGTGGTTTAATGCAATAGTTATAAATCAGTATTCCAGCGTTTGTTGGTTTTCAGCGTCAGCAGTATGGCGACGAGAGAGAGAGATGGATAGATAATATATATATATAGAGAGAGAGGGGGGTAGACGTGTGTATATATATATATATATATATATATATATATATATATATATATATGAGAGAGAGAGAGAGAGAGAGAGAGAGAGAGAGAGAGAGAGAGAGAGAGGGATAGAAAGAGAGAGTGAGAGATAGAGAAGAGGTGCTCCATTGACCTAGTTCTGTCATTTAGGATTACTGCGTGTGTGTGCGTGTGCGTGCGTGCCTTGGGGTTGAGGGGCCTGTCGTCATTACTAATGACACAGTGGTAATTTAAATCAGTTGTCGGACAGAATGCTCCTCTTCAGAATAATGTAGATATGAGCTGCACAGGAGAAGCCTGCTTTTAATGCGTCTTGCAAGATGCCTGCTGCCTTTTATTCGTTTTTCTTACAACAAAACTTATTTTTAACATGCAATTAGGAAAACAATCTGTTGTTGTGTATTTGTACTTTAACTGAGAATGAAGAGGTCACATCTTTGTGGAGTTGCGATGGCAAAGTCATGCACCGCTGCGACAAGCAGGATATGAGCTCAGCAAGTCCACATGTGACCATGAAGCACAGCGGGATTCAGTTAAGCTCAGTTTCCTCTGCCAGCTAGTGTTACTTACATCAAGTACGAGTATGTGTCACTCCAGTCAAGCATTGCCAGCTTTTCAATCTGTTTACGTAAAATCACCACATCAACCACAATGTCATCCGCAGTCTTCAATTTCCTACATGCGGAAAAGCGGCATATCAAAGATATTTTCTTGATTCCCCTGAGAGATTGCAAACAATGCTTTTCCGCTTGTTTATCTCAGAGTTGTTGTTATAACCTGTTGCGCAAACACGTTAGGTAAGGTCGGTGTGTGATGCATCAAGATCAAACAGACAGACTTCAGAAAAGCACCGAAAGATTTTACGCCCCAGTGCACGAATATTGTGCAGAGCTTTGCAAGCCTTATGAGCCTGTTGGAGCCCAGGTAGCCCGGGATCAAAGGTATAGGGTGGCAGTAAAGAGAAAAGCGCTCTCTCATTGCTCTCCAAGTCCGCTGCTGTGCTGATCCCAGCCTCAAAGCCACGATCTGTTGCGGCCTTGTTCACAGCGAGCTACAGTATGTGTCAAGGTGCCCTTTCTCTATGACAACTTCACACTGAGATTCCTTTCCCCTTATCGAAAGCTTTAACTCTCACCCCGATTATGTAAGCATTCAGGCAAAATGTCATCGCAATTTATTTCGCAGCACAGCAATGTAAACAAAGATTACGCACAAATAATATTTTTCTATTCGGTATCTTACGCCATTTTGATAGGCCTACGTCCTATCTATGTTCGAAGGGTGCGTGAGGATAAGTGACATTTAAAGAGATTTTAGAGATTGCTGCAGCATCGTCCTAAAACTGTTTCCGCTTGTGTTGCAGAGGCCCACTTGTGTTTGGGCATAAACAGCACCATCAAGTGAATGCACTTTATCTTCTCTGATCAATGGTGAGGGCTCACAGAGGCACATTGTGGGAGGACTGGTTTCTTGACTGGTTTCTTAGCATTGTTGTTCACCATGGTGAGTGTTTTTTTTAAAAGTGGGATACGGTTGAAGTATGTAGGAGTGTACAAGCGACCTTGTTTGTATTGTGTATACTGGGGAAATTCATTACATCAACCATAAAGCATCCAGCAAAAAAAAAAGAGGAAAGTATCCTCACCTGGCTGGGCCAACAGCTGCACTGCTGACCTAATTTTTAGGTTGTGGGCGGATGGAAATACAATTAACATTCTCTCCCTCGAGACGGTCAGGAAACAAATTATGCGTATTATGCCGACTGCATCACAGAAAGATGAAAGGAAATAATTGCAGTCACTTATAATACACAGTTTCAGTGATATTCTCTATAGCGATACAAAAAACATCAGCAAGGGGCTCCACTTAAGAGCGACGATGCACGATGCGGACCTGTGCAGTGGACTCGTGAACACTACTATTGTCTCAGTAAATACCTAAACCCGCAGTGCCTTTTTACAGTTTGGGGTTGGTGTCCGGTCATTTTAAACTATCTGCATTCTTTAGGATGTAGAAGGAGAGAGTGTCAAACATTACTGGGTATTTAATAAAATAACGGGCAACTTTAAGTGTGCAAACCCTTTCTGGTTGGTAACCTAACTTTACAATATGTTGCACAATATCCTGTTCTTTACATGGAGGCCACAGGAGCCCCTTAGAATGTAGGTCAAGTATACAGCATGTTGTGTACATTTTAAGTGCAAGGTAAACTGGACCTTGGACCCTGTTTGATTAGCGGGGTGCAAAGTCTTCCTCTAGCAGAGGTTTTACAGCCGTGATGACCGACAGACACATAAGAAGGACTTTCAGATCCAGATTGAGTTCAGAGGCTCTACGTGTTACCGGACATGTTAAGACATGCTTTTCTGCAATGATTTTCTAGGAAATAATATGCAATATTATGATAGCTGGGATTTTCCAACCTGGCATAGCAGGAACTGCACATCAAAGCTCCTCTGAGGCGTATTAAATTGCCGTCTGCTCATTTACATACTGGACGTTGTTCAAGCTCTATTTACACTGCAAAGCCATGCAGTTAAATGATCAAATTCAAAATGTTCATCTATGATTACATTCTTTCTCAAATATAGCCATTATTGTGTTTGAACATGTCATTTATAATACATGTTAATAGCATCTAAACAGACAGAACCAATGACATTCTCCAAACAAACAAATAAAGATGCTGGATCTCCACATACCACATAATGTATGGTGGCAGCAGAATGCACTGTTTTAGTTCTCTAATAATGTGCACACTGTTATTTACTCTAAACAGTGTACACTTCTGCGCCGAGCTGTGATTTGTGCAATGTTTATTTGCCAATAGACCGGAGCGGCAGAAGGAATCTCCGGGCAGCCGACTGCACCAGAGTAAAAATAGATTTATGGTCAAGCTCAAACACAGCTGAAATTTCACTCAAATACTTGACATGCTGCAACAAGTTAAGAGCTGCTCTTAATGCTCCATGTGAGCTGCCCCTGCTGCAGCTTACTGTACTAGATGTTTCAGGAAATATTTCCAGATGTTGCACAAATTGTAAAAGGGGGCAGTTTGGTCCTCCACCTTCCCTTGACTTAAAGGCCGAGTCAGATTTTCTTTTACCTTTTTAAAACCTGCAAGGAACCGAATTGTGTTCCTTGGGAGGCTGCCACCACAAGCCCCGCCCCCTTTGCTGAATGAGAAACTGTGTCAGTGGAGCAGCTCTTGCTCACTGGGCCCGACGGTGATGCTCAGCTGACTGGCAGGTGAGACGGCAAGTCACAGACAAAGCCGCTGACTCGACTGCCAATAGTGTGGCAGGAGAGAGAGGGAGGATCGTCACCCTGTTGCCAAGGCAACCACCTTTGAATGAGTGTGTTCGTGGAATGCAGCCAGACGCAGTTATATAACAGGCCGAAGGGCGGGGGCGAGGCTCTGGAGGGGGAGCGACTAAGGGAGCAATAGAATAGAATTTTTCCCATTGCCTTTTATTTATTTATATCCCTCAGTTGTGTTGTCCAGGAGGAAATACTCAAATATGTCTCCTGCACTACACAGAAAGTCTTTGTGGAGGGAAAATGTTGTTGTCCTTTCCCCCGAGTTATGATTTTCATGGTAATGTCAGTCACTAAACTCCTTTGCTTTGCCTGCTCGTGTGACGCATATCTCTCCCCACACAGAGTGTCTCATGTGATTGGTTGTTTGTGAGTGGTTTATCAAAGAGCCTTTAGAAAAAAACAGCAATTTTCTGGAGAGCTGTGATGGCCGGTTAAAGCCATCGCTGCGATTTACAGGTTACCCAATACCCTTTGTGACCCAACAAAAGTGGTTTAGGGATTGTTTGGCAACACCCTGCTGCCCGGTGCCGAATCAGTTGCAGTTGTTTTGTGAGTTACAATCTTCGGCCACGGAGGGTTCAGCACAGCAGTCTGCATTTTCTCACAGCATACCTGCTCGCATGTTGTCAAGAGGAGCGACACAGAGAGGGCCGTGAAACCTTATAACCCCGGGCCTCAGCTAATGCAATTGACCTGCTATTCTGGGCTCGAGGAGGCCCAGCTACTTAGATAAACAACATAATGAAAAGAACAGGCTGTTCCTGAGTAAGAAGGCTCAGGCCTACACAATGAACTCAAGGTGTGCAATGTAAACTCACGTCCACCGGGTTCTTGTCACTTCTCGTTTTCCTCACATTCCTGTGCAATGAATGTCGTCGTTATTAGCTTCATTTCAATGCTTGTGGTGCACAGACAACTGTGACTGTCAGGAAATTACCTGGATTTCTCCTGAGAATATTCAAGTGTCACGTGCAAGGTGGTGGTTGTTGTGTGTGAGTTTAAATTGTGTAGAGTAGATATTTATTTATTTATTATATATTTTGATATGTATTGACAATAACTGCAGTCAACATAAATTGAACCAAGAAACCTAAGTAACTTATTTCTACGATTTGAGGTCCGTATCTGTTCAATGTTTTTGACTATTTCACTTATTTATTTTTTGTTCCCTCTCATTCTCTCTGAAGCTCAAATAGAGGTGATTCCGTGTAAAATCTGTGGGGACAAATCATCAGGGATTCACTATGGTGTCATCACCTGTGAAGGCTGCAAGGTGAGCACTCATCCATGTCCCTCATCAGTTGTTAGTGACAGTGGTAAAAGTAGCTTTAAAAGTGTTGGTATCAACATTGTACTTTATTCGGATCAATTTGTTTATGATCTAGCCAACAATAACATGCTCACTTGTTGTGTGTTTTTATTTGTCTGAAGGGTTTCTTCCGACGCAGCCAGCAGAACAATGCTATGTATTCCTGCTCACGACAGAGGAACTGTTTAATTGACCGGACCAACCGTAACCGTTGTCAGCACTGCAGGCTGCAGAAGTGTCTCGCTCTGGGCATGAGCCGCGATGGTGAGTTCAGCCACGAAGATCTATATTTAATTAACTCAGAGTTTCCACCTCCCACTTTCTACTCATCACTACCTTCCTGACTGTTAACCTTCTGGTCCTGACATTCTCCTGTTGCAGCGGTCAAGTTTGGTCGAATGTCCAAAAAGCAGCGCGACAGCCTGTATGCAGAGGTCCAGAAGCACCAGCAGGCCCAGGAGTGCACGGGGCTCGGTGTCCGCGAGCGAGAGGAAACCGACATGGCCGACCACGGCCGCACCTACAGAAGAAGCTCCACCACCACGCTCAGCGACCTGGACGACATTAGCATGCTGCCAGAAGGCCTGCTTTTCGACCTGCCGCTCACCCCCGAGGACGCGGGTGGAGACTACTGTAACCTGGACATGCTGGGCGGCAGTGCAGGCAGCACCTCCTCCTCTCAGAGTTCACCAGAACAGACCAACTTGGACTTTGTTGACGTCAACCACAGCATCAAGCACGAGTACCAGCTGTTGCACGACTCTGGACTCTTCTCACATGCTATCCTCAACCCGCTGCCCGAGGGCTGCTCCCTGCTTGAGATAGGTCAGTATAAATGCCAAGCTGCTATATAAAGGCTGTTGTGTCTAAATTTACATCTATCTTTCAAACAACATGAATCTCATTGAGAAAAAACCTTCCCTCTGTTCAGAGCGTATAACTCAGAGTGTGCTGAAGTCCCATATTGAGACGAGCCAGTACGGCACAGAGGATCTGAAGAGAATGGCGTGGACCTTGTATAGCTCAGAAGAGACACGCTCATACCAGACCAAGGTATATATGACACATTATGGTATTGCAAGCATATCGCATTTATCCACACTACAAGAATGAGGTTCATTGAAAATCTACACCATCTACCTAGATGATTAATTGGTCATATGATCTGTATTGTGAAAGATTAAAACATTATTGCATAGCTCATCGTGCACAGAAAATCAACTGTCAAACTTCTACAAGGAAGTTTACTAAAGACAAATATAAGTGTTCCCTTCTTATCACCACAATTGCTTTTCACAGAGGGGTTTGTACATCCAAACAACTCCTTCTGGGCTTTTTGTCTCACTAGTCAAGGTTGTAGGACATGGCTATAAGAAAGATGGAGCCAACGTTATCAAACGTACTGCGGGTCGGGACGTCTTTAGGGGCAAATCACTCAACCAGAGTCTCGATGGAGCGCAACAGAAAACATTGGAATACAACTTGTATTGCAATAAACGCCTCCCTCGTCTCTTGTTTTTTTCTCTTTTCAGTCAGCTGAGGCGATGTGGCAACAATGTGCCATTCAAATCACCAACGCAATCCAGTACGTGGTCGAGTTTGCCAAGCGCATCTCTGGCTTCATGGACCTCTGTCAGAACGATCAGATCATCCTCCTCAAAGCAGGTCAGTGCATGGCGCCAGAAGAACGCTCAGCTTGTCGGTCAATGTCGGTTCCATACTTTGTGTTTAGCCAGGCGACCGTCCGGAGCTGTTTTTACAAAGCGCGTGCCGCCGGCCAGACAACTGTGTGTGTGTGTATTACTTTGCAAACTTTTAGCTGAGACAAAGACAGCTGTTGAAAAGGTGCTCCTGAAAACTGTCTGGTCTAGTTGTGATCGCGCCACGAAGCGCCCAAACTCGTAATTCACGTTGGAAATGTTACTTTTTTTTTTTGTTTTCAGCGACAGCCCAAACAATTAACCATTCCTACAAATAGAGGAATGGCTTTGATTGGCCACCAAAGTATTCAAGTTGGAGGAGCTGTTTAATTAGACTCGTTAGATGTGTCTGCCAGAAATGGCGACAACGTTTAAAAGACGCGAGATGTGTCCACGCCCATACATGAGCCGCCAAACGCAGGTTACACCTGAAGGGGGAGAAATTATGATTGGCCTGAAGTCAAACAGTCACTTTAAACGTGTCGAATCCACAGCACCACGCTTTATCAAACCATAACCAGTGGCTAATAATGACACCTTTTATGATGTTAATCGCATCCTTGACAATTACCCCAATCATTTGTAGCTTTCACAATAAGTGAAATACAATTACCTTGTCAGTAAAGCACGACGGGGCGGTCAAACCACAATTTCTTTAAACAAGAATCCTTCTTCTTACGACACGTCAGTTTTTGATTATGCTCATAGTGCTGATTAATTGAAAGAAGCACTCACTGTTATTGTCAGAAGAGTTTCCTTCTCGTTGAAGGTATTCTTGTTTTTTAATCTAGATTACTGCATTATGCAGTAAAAACTTAACACTTTAGTCGACAACATATAGAGATCAAAATAATGTTTTTATTTTGCTGCTCCTTTTCATTTTATCATCATTAATTGTGTATTTGTACATTTGTATTACATTAATTTAGTTATTTTCAGCATAACTGCTGAACATGGTTTAAGTAGACCATTTACATGGATTTTTAAGGCTTCTTTTCCTCTATTTCCAATACCTAAACACGTACATGCCACTAATCTTTTTCTTTGGATCCTTTTTGTTTTCTTTTGTGTGTGTCCACAGGCTGCATGGATGTTCTCCTGATCCGTATGTGTCGGGCCTATAACCCCATCAACAATACGATGCTCTTTGACGGAAAGTTTACAACTGCTCATCTTTTCAAAGCACTTGGTGAGTGCACTCTCTCTCTCTCTCTGTCTCTCTCTTTCTCTCAACATCTTGATCAACATCATCACCCCCAGTAGTTTCTGTTTCGATGACCAATTCCTCCTTCTCCTTCTGTCTAGGCTGTGACGACCTGGTGAATGCAGTGTTCGACTTGGCTAAAAGCCTGAGCCGGGTACAAATGTCCGAGGAAGAGATGGCTCTCTTCAGTGCTGCTGTGCTGCTCTCACCTGGTGAGATCATATTTCCTGAACTACATATATTCATGCTCATTGTAGTGTTTTACGATACTTCTAAATAGGTGAAAATCAACCTGTGCAGTCCACTTGTCATCATGTCGTACATTTGGCCCATTAAAAAGTTTAAAGTTGCTGCACAAGTTTAGCGGCTGACTCTGTAAAGTGGACGGCGCCAACGCACTACAAAACTAGAGCTAATTATAAGTACTTAGATGTTAATCAGCTAACGGCTATTATGACATTCCACAACTTTCTCACAGGTGAAAACCATAACAGGGGAGGACCTCTTTAAAACTGACAAACTGAAACCCTGAGCGTCTCTATTCGACTCATTATTTATGATTACAGGATAATGGTGTGTGTTATTAATTGTAATAATTAAAGCCCTTTGTGACAAAGGGAATTTCACTCTTATTGAAACCGTATAAAAAGACAATGTTTTTTAATTTTTTTAATCTATTTGCGTAGTAGCCTTCACTGCATTATTCAGATTGCATTATCCATTCGTATGTGTAACAAGAAGCAAAGAAAAAGCTATATAAAGCATCTCCTCATCATTAATAAACTTTTCCCCAACTCAGGCGGTGATTCTAGCCAAATATCTTTGCTTATACTGCTGTCATAGATTTGAATGCATTGTATTTGCATTTATTTGTACAACTCATTACACGCCTACATCAGCAATGTTGCTACATGTTAGTGCTGTTGCCAAGAGGATATTAACTTAGTTAACTCTCTATTTGATCACACCCATGTTTTTGCAGTGCAAAAAAAACATGGGTTTATGTGATTGACTTTACAACCGCTGTAATGTACAAGCAGTGAGAACATCATCTGCACAGCACAATCGCACGTTGTGCTCAGTGCATTTTGTGTTCTTCTCCTAGATGTTTGTACATCGTAAACCTCATCGGGTTCAAACTGGCAACAGGACAACACTAATGAAACCATTTTGTCACTCTTAATTTCCCTCAGACCGACCCTGGCTCACAGATGTTCAGAAGATACAGAAGTTGCAGGAGAAGGTCTATGTGGCTCTGCAGCGCTGCCTACAAAAAGAGGGAGCGTCAGAAGAGAAACTAGCTAAGGTACAAACACTGCTGCATCGCTGTTTGGTGACACAATGCGTGTTTATTTCTTCTTTTAACGTATTCTGCTCTTCTCTGTATTTCCTTTCTAGATGGTGTCTAAGCTTCCCATCATGAAGTCCATTTGCAACCTTCACATCGACAAACTGGAGTTTTTCCGCCTGGTCCACCCTGAGACCGCGTACACCTTCCCGCCTCTGTATCGGGAGGTTTTTGGGAGTGAAATCACCTTCCCAGACTCCACAGAAGGCTAGAACCGCCGAGCTAAAGAGAGGGATTTAAATGGAGAGACATTGAGGTGTAGGGAAGGGGAGATACAAATGTGGCATCCAGCTGAGGCAAAAAAAACAACAACCAGCAGCTCAAGGACAATCCTGCACGCTACACTTTAGGACACACTCCTCTCACCTATGAGCTCCCAGCCCTGTGGAGGAGCTCACACTGCCCTGCAGGCCATTCAGCTTCAACGTAACACGACAGGAACTGCTGCAGTACACGTTACCTCCTTTTTTTTTTTTTTTTTTTCTTTTTTTTAAGGGACTTATTTAAGAGTAGCCCACATCATTTGTGTTTTCTATGAGATGACCTTAAACTTGTCTCATAACGCTGAATTTGACTTTCGACCATTCTCAAAGTTCCCGCAAGCTATTGTTGAATGTATCCCCTTTCTCCCCTTTGCCCCTTTAGGCTCGAAATAGAATGTACATACTTAAAATCCGCACTTACTCGGCGGAGGTTTGCAGTAACGACGCCTGTTTCAGTTCTCTCGTCTCGTAGCGGCTTATGATTTCATTCGATATTTTTTTTCCGGTAGCGCCCATATTTTTGCAGTTTCGTAATGTGTGAACAAACTGTTTAAAGGGACCATGATCAAACTCCCAAAGAGACAGGGTTTTTAAAACTGTTGCAATGGAGGGGCAAACACTCCCGAGTGTCTGCCACCGCCGTGCACCCACAAACTTTTGCACACAGAGCACAAAAAAAGCACTTAAACTGATCTTTGTAGGTATTTTTACCAGCACATCCACAGACACTGATGGAAGTGAGCTCTTTATTAATATTTTTTTTTTATGCAATCAGTGACCTCAGCCCTAACACCATTTGAAATTTGCCACCTGGAGAGTGAAAAAAATCACAGAGGTATTTTGAAAGTATTTTCAGATGCTCCTTTTATACATAAAATAAATCATAACTATATAATCATGTACGATAAGAGCAGTCCTGATTTCATCCCGAGTGAGGTGATATTCTTGAGCTCAGGGGTCTCTCACACAGATACTGCCTGCCCAAACTTTAGGGGTCAGGGGCGGATAGATTGGTGTCTTTTAAAAAGAAAATCTAACGGATAATTATGGCACTTGTTAGATTCCAAAATGAACTCTTGGCACAAGGTTTTTACGGGTTTGCACTTTAACTCACGTTAAACCAGTCAGAAATGCCAGACACACCCACCCGCTGTAGATAAGCTGTATGAACAAGGTGCCGGGGGCAGCCGACCCCTTCGGGGGTCATGAGTTCTCACGGAAGGAGCGTCTGGAACAGTCACGCCTCAGCCCCCTTCCCCTCCGCAGAGGACCGACATCGCCTCAAAACCTCCAGCGCCGGCTCAACCGGCAGATTCAAAAGACTTTCCGAGTGAAGGAAGAGAATGAACTTGAGAGTTGGGTGTGGAAATGTGACAGTTAATCACATTGCCACCTACGTGGTTGGACGAGGGGCAAAGAAGGGTGGACTTGTGGGTGATGGTGTTCTTTAAGGCCCTCAGACGTCAGTCAGAGGGGATGCTGTCTGCGGCGGGTCGACTGGGCTGTTCGCAGGAAACCGCGGTGTTCTGATTGGAGAATTAGGTCGCCCACCTCCCCCCCACGCACTCCCTTACTACCTCACCCTCTTCAAACACTACATGGCGCAGGGAAGGGTTGACAGAGCCATCAGCTACCCCCCTGAGTTACATACATTCTCGAGAGCTTCTTCTAGAATATAACAATTAGTGGTGCAATTTGAAGGCCAGACTAAACTATACTTTAAAACAGTTTTTATTATGCTCTTAAAACTGGACACAAGACACACTGAACTGCTGGATCTACTGGTGGCAACCTCTCTGACTGCTTTTCTGTCATTTGAGAGCAGTGCATGCCTTTCGGTGCTAAAAAAAAAAGAAGCTACTCCAAAAGAATAGTTGTAATTGATGCTGTTTTGTTTTTTTCACACGACCAGATGTTGGATGTCGAGCTCTATTTAATATGTCAGCCCTGTTTGCTTTTGCACTGCTGGGCCAGTGTTGTTTGCCATCCATTATCTCACATAGTATGAAGGGGTACGACCCTTATCTGGGTACGTAAAAACAGCGGCGTGGTGGGATTGCGCAATCACGTCTTTCCCCATTGTAATAGCACTCCAGCATTGTTTTAACCTCGCGGCACGACAAATACTCTTATTTAGAATATAATGCACCGAATACTCAGCCAACCACTACGCAGGTGAGTTGACACTTACGGATTGTAACAAAGTGCAATACTTTGTGAGACACGCTGCTTTCAAAAGGATGCAGTGTCGTGTTTGCAGGCCTACACGCTGTCCAGGGGGGGGGAGGCAGCACTTGCATTTTCCTGAGTTCCTCAGGGGGATAGCTGGGCTCTCTGTCCCAATAGTGTCTGCAGTGAGTCTCGCTAGCAAGACACCGACGTAGAAGACCTTAAAACCTTGATCACTGTGTACAGTACGTGTTCTTGTGAATGTTTTATTTCAAAGTATCAAAGATTTTAAACCCTGTCTAATATCATTATTGCAAGACTTCTTTTTGAGTTTGAGTCATAGATGAAATAGGATATTATAAAATATTAAAATAAATATAAAAGGTGGATTATAATCTCTGAATCGTGTGTTGGTTTTTGTTGTGATCTTTTGTTTCTTAAATTTGTATATCCCTATGTCTACTGTTTTTTCCCCTCATCAGTTTAGTGTCCTTTTTTGTCTTGGAGAGATGTAATTCTATTTTTTTAAAGAGCGTTTTTAAAGATGTCTCCCTCAAAGTTTCTCTTTTGTCATGATCCTTCTGTTTATATGTTCACGATATTTTAAGATTATTATTATTATTAAATCAATATGGATTTTAATAAGAAATAATTTATGATATGTTATGGATATAAAGCCTAAGAGGTTTTAACAAAATAAAGTGTTATTGCACAACGGTGATACAATATATGGATTTAAGAATGTAATAAAAAGTATTTTTACAATTAAAATAAAAAACATGTTGCCTCACTTTGTTTCATGAAACTGATTGCACGCACCCAAAATGATCTGCACAGATGAACCCATTTATTTTCCATAACCACAGGAAAAAATACATTGAAGTCATTTGGATGGCTACATTATTTGTCATTCCAGTCCAAATACATAAAAGCAGAGAGAAAAATACCCTGTATTGTGAACATTTAGTGCATTATTACCACCATGTGGTGTAACAGCTGTTCAGAGACACAACCACATACTTATAGTTTTTATTCCCTGTAACATAATTGAATGTGTGTGTGCCTGTATATTATTTTAAGTTTGTTCTCATGAGTTGCACTTTCTGAAATACCCGATACATGACCATTAACCAAACACTTACACAGCAAATCTTGGCAAAGGTAGTTTTCCAGTGGAGGAAAACTCTACACCCTGCACAGTGAGTGGGAGGAAGTCGGTTAATATAAGAGCCCTTTTGGTTCTTTTTGCCCTGGGGCACCACAAGCATGTTAAGCGTTAATCAGCTGTGTTTTCAAGTCTTAATACATGACAATCTTTAATGTCTTTATATTTTCCAAATTTGACCACTAAGCTATTTATTAGTGTCTTCAGTATATTGCCTGAGGAGGTGAACATCTGGCCTGTAATTCCCTGCTCCCTCCAGCAGGGGGCGGTGTGCGCTAACACACGACTCGTGCGGCGTTCACTAACTCATCTGATTTCTCCAAAGTGGCCGCTGCAGATTTAGATGCGTTTTTGAAGACGTACAGACGTGCCCTAGATTTTTTTTTGTTGTTACTGCTTTGTTGTTCAGTTCGGCGGATAATATATGTGAGTTTATTTTTGTATTAGCACACCTCGCTTCGTTATCTGCTCTGCGGGAACAATCAGACCTCGACTTTGACGTGGTCGCTTGGCGTGTCCCGACTTGGAGTGACGGCTGAGCGGTCCTATGAATCCTCCTACACATCTTTTTTTTTTTACTTCTTCTTCTTTTGACAAACTACATTGTTAACTTTAACTTAAATCGAGACCGCTTCGCAGTTCGCCGGGACGCCGAAGACAGCCCGGGGCTTTCAAGATGTCGGTAGCGGGCTTCAAGAAGCAGTTTTACAAAGCTAGCCAGGTTTGTGCAACAACTTTTCTTTATTAAGCTAACAAATTGTCACGAAGGAGCTAGCCTCGTTTAGCTGCGCGAGCTAGCGGGTCACAGTGGGGCTCGTGCTAAAACCGTTCAAGGAGCTGGTGGCTGTGTGGTGACAGCAGGAAGATAAAAAAAATAATAATGTTTTTAAAAACACACGCTTTGTGTGTCCTTGTGTCAAATATCACGGTTATTTTTTTATTTATTTGTTTTAAAGTTGTTCACTTTGTGCAACGTTAAAGTTTATGAACACCTCTCGGACGTGTTTTTTGCATCATGAGCTAACAAGTTGAATGCTAAATTACGTTATTGTGCTGCTGTATTGTTTGTGGGTTTTTTAAGCAACGTTTAAACCAACATATTCAGTGAGTCCACATCCTGTGATAAACATTAGCTCTGTTTGCAGAAGGGACTCTCCGGGTGACTCAGAGCTCTTAGGGTAAACAAAACAACAACAGTAACAATACAAGAACATCTCCAGCAAGTGTCGAGATTTGAAGCTAAACGTTTGTGTTTATTAAGGTGAAGAAAGACCCTGGCAGTGTAACTTCACATTAGATTTCTTGGCGTTTGAAGACACCGTTGCCTATTTCCCCCAGCTGTGTTTTGTGTTAGTCTTTTGTTTAGTGAGACAATATTTAGGGCAGTTTGGGGAAGAGATCCAAAATGCCCTTGTTGTTAGAAATGCCAACTGCCTGCCATTACTTTATCTCTTTTTTTTCAGTGTCTGAATCTTGGTGCGAATGTTTTTTTAATTGTGGCCAGCTCTCGTAGTCATGGGCGCGGACGGTTAAAAATATAGGTTTTTTTGGGGGAGTTTTTCTCCTTTTTTTTTTTACTACCCCTGCTGATCCAAGCAGGAAAGACATTTGGTTTCTGCCCAGCTTCCTGTCAGGAACACACTCAGATCCCTGTTGGTTTGGTTTGGGAGGAAGAATATCACAAAGCTGTCATGTGAGGAGTGTTGGCACTGACTGAAATAAAACATGAAAAGTAAAGGTGTTTTTTAAGGAGATAAAGCAAAGGTGTAACGTTTTTTTTTAGGGAGATAAAGTGGATTGATGCATGAGAAAGTGATACAAAAAATAATTCCAAAAAAAGGAGGTGAAATAGTGTCCTTTCCCTTTTTAAAAAAAAAATTCTGCAATGCAGCAGCTTTTCTTGCCAAAACTCCATGAGAGTCAATAACACTTGACATAGCTCAGATTTTCTTTGCTGGAGGCACACAGGAAGTTGGCTGTGGACATTATATCTGTATCCTGTAGCTCACACATCCTTGTTTTCCTCTCTGTCCTACCCCCTTTTTTCTAAGAATTAATCTTGCCACTAAATCTTGAAAACCTGAAACGTCTCACTCAAAGGGCAGTCTGAGCGTAAGCAGCATCACACTCGCAGGAGTTTTAGGTGTGACAGTGGGATTGATTGTTAGTCCTGAATGAGGATGACAGTTTGATTTGTGCAGTTTATCAAGTGTATTCATGCCCTGTAATTACAAGTCTGTCTGTTTCTCAAATTAAATTTAATTCACAGCTGAAAGTGGATAACGTCGTTCTAAAATGTCGGACAGCATTTCTAGTGGATGACGTAGCTGCAAAGAGATGCAAATATCAAACGCATTTGAAATTATATATTTTTTTTCGTTGATTACACAAATAACACTAGCTATGTGACCAAGTCTCACTGTTGCTGTCCTTGTCTTGAGTTTAATAAGTGCAAACAAACACATCTGCATCCAACTAATTTGAAGAAATCTGAGTAGCCATAGTATAGTATAAATTAAGATATCCAGTGGTTGTTTTTACCACCCTACATTAACTTTAAGTAGTATTAAATCTGTAATCCACAAGAAGATTTATCGTATCTTTCATCAAGACAATCGCAAGGTAAACAGTAGAAGTACAGAGTTCCCGTTATAAAGTATTCCACCAGGAGTGTGTGCTTACTGTCTTTGAGCGTTGAGACACCGTCGACTCAGGTTTATGGATATGTTGATATGCATTAGATTAGAGTTATGTGCAGACTTCATCTGGGATTAATCCCCATTTATAGGAGTGACTATCAGTCTGCAATATAATAAAATGGATTGAGTCACAATACAGGCTCTGATGAATGGCTCCTATGTGGCATGCAAAGGAGGAAATGGTAGTTGTAGGTTTACTGATTTACTGGAAATAATCAGGAGAGATTTTATCCACCTGTTATTTTGAATGCGCAATGATATGCAACGCTCCGATAAATGTAAACCGGTGTACAGGACATTATGGCTTAATAAAGTACACCCCGTGACTCACTCTCACCCAATCAGAATGCTTGATTTCACCTACCTGTATTATAAATATATATGTATTCTGTACATATAAATACATATGTATTGTTTACACGCACACAGGCTCAAAGGAATACAGACTAAAAACATCCACAAAAAGGTTATCGGCTGTTAAATAGAGTATTTATAGCAAAACATCCAGACGATAACCTTTTTGTGGATGTTTTTGGGCTCTATTCCTTTGAGCCTGTGTGCGTGTAAACAATAATGTCACGCTGACACGAGTGATGTCTTCAGTAGCAGAAGAAAACATTACTTTGTGGCCAACAAGACCTTCTCAAGTTTAGTGGCTTTTACCCCGTCAGGAATTGGATTCGCGGCTTTTTCCTTAAAGTCTTGTAAGGCAGCGAAGAGTGCGGGAAAAGATAAGATGGCAACAAATGTTGGACTGCAGACTGCAATCTTAACTTTGAGGTTGGGAAGTCAGTTGCTAAGTAGACAAAGAGTTGAGGCTGTATCTTTATTTGTGGCCTGAATCCCTCAAGGCCCCCCTGTCATGTGCTTTCCGCGTACAGCAGAGACTCGGCATCGGGCTGTCAGCTGCTGCTAGGGAAAGCGTAGCCATTGTACATTTCCCAAACCTGAATTATTAAATCTGTGTACTTACAGATTTAATGTAAACCTTTGTGACTACATATCAAACTCTACTGTTCACTCTCTCGTCATAATATCCTTTTTATACAAGCATTTCCCTCAGACCCAGAAAGTCTTGGTAAATCCAGTAATCACAAACAGCAGTTTGAGTCATGTAGGAAATGACTCAAACAGCTGTTGCTCCATCACAGGCCAGTGGATTTAAGGTGAGGAAAATGGTGTCTTCATCTTTTAACCAAAAGACTGAGTGTGTCCAGTCCCACGTGCCTTTTTATAGGTCAGGTCAGGTCCTAAAAGTATACACCTAATCAGTTAAAGTTGTCAGGATACATTTTCATGGCCTCTTTTACAGTGTTTTCATGAACTGTCCAGACCTTTTGAAATGCTCCCTCTGTAAGTACTCTAGGCGGATCAATTAAACAATAACATCAGGGTTGTTACAACCTCCCTCAAGACTCATCTGCACAATACTTAAGTACTTTGACTAGAATCGTGGCTTTAACCTCCATTTAACCTGCTTTTGTCTTTGCAGAAAAGTTACTCTGCAAGCACTGTTGTTGTGTGAACTTTCTTTAATTTTTTTTATCTTACCGGTTGTGATGGGGGGGGGGGGGGGTTGTTTTTATGCCCATTCCACTTGGGAAACCATGTAGCTCACAAACACAGCTGTCAATGTTTTAAGTATCTAGGAGTCTCATTATAAAGCCAGAATCCATCCATCCATCCATTTTCAATACCGCTTATCCTCATTAGCCAGAATAATGTAATTAATTTTCCAGTTCTCTGTCTCCTAAAAATAAATCCTGCTCTACAGTTGAAATAATCAGCCAGGAAGGACATACACAAACACTTGTACTGTACACGCACAGAGAAGAGACGGTTTTCTCTGTCGACCTTCGTCTGTGGCCTAAAAACATGCTGAGGGGTCTCACTTGGAAATACATATGCTTTCAATCAACATGTTTTAGTCCACTTAAGTTGTAGCATATTGTCTTTATTGGAATAAAAGAAGCTGGTCCAACGTCTTCCTCGTCCTGTAAAGTGTAAACAAATGCTGAAAGAAATGTTCATTATTGCATTTTCTTTTACACAGAGCAGGCGTGTGAATGTATAATTGAGTGATGAGTTTGTGCGTTTCCCCTCTGAAATTAAAACCTTATGTGCAGCATTAATGAATTGGCACCTTTTCTGTCTTTTCTCTCTTTCTCTCTCTAGATGGTAAGTGAGAAAGTCGGAGGTGCTGAAGGAACGAAACTAGATGAGGACTTCAAAGACTTGGAACGGGTAAGATGGGCATCTTAGTGTGGTCTTAAAAGAGCATCATCTTCCTTCAAAGGCTGTTGGTTAAACTCACAGTAAACAGACATACTGCTGTTTCTGTGGGACATCGGTTCTTAATGTTTACACCCTATTTATAGCTGTTTAGTACGACTTTAGGTTGAGAACTATTCCAGCTATAAAACTCTTTAAAACAGGCACTGTTGCCTCACAACAAGTAGGTCCCTCACACCACCAAAACCTGCAATCTTTCAAGCAAAAATGCTTAAATTCTCTATTTGCTGGGTTTCTTAGTCTTCTAATATGATACTACATTGAATATTTTTTTGTTTGGCAGACTAAACAGGCAATTTGTTGACTTGATGAAAACTATTGGCTGACATATTATAGACTAAACATTTATGTAATTTAATTCAGAAAAAATATTGTATTGGTATATTATTAAAACCATTGTTGGTTGCAGCCCTTGTTTACATTTTTTTTATTTGGTTAATCATCAAAAACATGACCAAATCCAATATAAATACCAAAATATGAATGCTAAACAAGGCATTCAGGCCAGCATGTTGAGATGCATATCACGTATTGTTTTCAAATAGGATTTGTATGAAAATAACTCACTGTATTTGACTCTATTTTTATTTATTTATTTGTCGTGTATAATACAAACTATGTGTATCAGCCTATGAGGAAGCAGATGATAACAAAAGGTTTAAAAGCATACCTCCTCTGCCGGTCACCATTTTGCTTTTGTGTTCACGGTAGCTCTGTGGTGCACTTGTGGTGTGTGTGTGTGTGTGTGTGTGTGTGTGTGTGTGTGTGTGTGTGTGTGTGTGTGTGTGTGTGTGTGCTTGCTGTGCTTTGTAGAAAGTAGATGTGACCAGTAAAGCAGTAGTCGAGGTAATCTCCAAAACATCAGAATACCTTCAGCCCAACCCAGGTGAGGAGAAAAGAAGAAAAAAGAACCTGTCTTCATGCATTTATTCAAACTGTATGAAACTCTCTGAGGAAATGTATTTCAACGCCCTCCTGCAGCATCACGGGCCAAACTGTCCATGTTGAACACCATGTCAAAGATCCGCGGTCAGGTGAAGAACCCAGGCTACCCTCAGGCGGAGGGGCTGCTTGGGGAATGTATGGGCAAGTATGGACGGGACCTCGGAGAGGAGACTAACTTTGGTAAGGTGTGTGTGTGTGTGTGTGTGTGTGTGTGTGTGTTGGACAGGACTGTTGGTGTGTGTGTGTGTGTGTGTTGGACAGGACTGTTGGTGTGTGTGTGTGTGTGTTGGACAGGACTGTTGGTGTGTCTTAATGCGGGTTATTTGCTTTATATGGTAGTCTTTGGGTGTACAGTATGTGTGGTATGCTGAATGATATCGTCTTTGTGCCTGTGTTTAGTTTTGTTGGATACCATCTGTTACTGTATATTTGGTCTGATGGGATGGGATTCTCTGGAACTACACTATTATTCAACTATGTCACTGAGCTATTCCACTCTGTCTGTGCGGCTCAGGCGGAGCGCTGGTCGATGTCGGAGAGGCCATGAAGAGATTGGCAGAAGTCAAGGACTCCCTAGATATCGACGTCAAACAGAACTTCATTGACCCATTGCAAGGGCTCTGTGACAAGGACCTTCGAGAGATACAGGTACATTGACAACATCAAATTAATTTAAGGCCACATGGTGTTAAATTCTGTGCCCCCCCCATCTAACCTCTCTGTGGCTCTTATCCCTTTAGCATCATTTGAAGAAGCTGGAAGGCCGCCGCTTGGACTACGATTACAAGAAAAAGCGCCAGGGCAAGATCCCAGATGAGGAGCTCCGACAGGCCCTAGAGAAGTTTCACGAGTCAAAGGAAGTGGCCGAGACGAGCATGTACAACCTGCTGGAGACCGACGTGAGGACTGATTTATTACCATTTAGTTAGTGTCTGTCCTCTGAAACGTCATTTTAATCCTGATCCTCGGTCCATCTTCAAAATAAAAAGGGTTATAACTACATCCAAAAGTCAAGCTGTAAACAGCTTTCTGATGGGTGAAAGCTGGTCATACTTAACAAAGCATTTGTTACATTTACCAACTTTGAACACAAACATTTACATACCTCAAATATTCAGTCTGAAGATCCAGAGGTCCTTGCAGTGATGTAGTAATCTAATACATGGTTTTAGAGGATAACTGAAGCATATTGCCACTGCCATATCATGTGAAACATTTAATCAGTTTTCTGACCAGTTACACCTTTTCACCTTTTGTTGCTATTTAATACACACCCACTGAACAAACACACAGCAATAATTACACCTATAAAGCGGTTCCGTAACACGCACACTGGGAATACACCTGTCTCCAAATGGCTGCAATTCACATTGAATCACTATTTGGCTTCAGGAATTATTTGTTTGCCTGTGTACATGTAGGTGAGGAGACATGGGAGAACAAAAGCTTAAAGCATGTATCTGATCGCATGTAGGTCAAAAGGTATTTGTGTGTTTGGTTCTTATTTTTTATATTGAGATGTGAATAAGATCTGCCACCTGGAGGAAGTCTGTCTCTTCCATAGTTCCAGACTCTTTTTCTATGTTGTTCCCTGTTACTTTTTAAATACTATGTGTGTGTGTGTGTGTGTGTGTGTGTATGTGTGTATATATATATATATATATATATATATATATATATATATATATATATATATATATATATATATATATATATATACACATTTAAGCAACAACGTTTTAAAAGTTTGACAAAATAATCTAAACCCACAGTCTTTTTACTAGCATTAGATGAGGTTGAGTTAAGATTATTTTGTCCAAGAAATATAAATTATTTATCAAATCAGCTTAATGATAATGTATCTCAAAGCTGCAGTACATGGGTTTATTACCCGTTTTATTTGTAATCCATAATAATGAACAGTTTATCCATTGGAATGAAACATACAGTAACTTAAGCAAAGTGACACTGATTTTCTTGTCTATGTGATGTTTTGTGTGTGTGTGTGTGTGTGTGTGTGTGTGTGTTTTTAGATAGAGCAGGTGAGCCAGCTCTCCTCCCTGGTGGAGTCCCAGCTGCAGTATCACAAACAGGCTGTGCAGGTGCTGGAGGAGCTTTCTGACAAACTTAAAGACAGGTGCAGCAATGACACCTGACACGCACACAAATGCCAATAAATACTGTTAAGTGCATCTGAATGTGCAGCTTTCTGCTCAGAGCTGCTCACTGTCTGGTTCAGTCGCAGTGACTTGAAACTTATTTTTTGTATTTATTGTGGAGATTTGGAAATGAGAGAACTTTAAATAGACTTCTCTTTATGAACAGGATGAGTGACGCTCAGACTCGACCACGACGTGAATACACACCTAAACCCAAACCTATCTATGACTTCGGAGACGACAACCATTCGAATAACGGCTACGCAACCTCAATGGCCCCTCCCCCTTCACGCAACTCGGGTAAGAAACAGCTGATGTGCCATGACATTAATAAGGATCAACAAATGTTAATTCTACCGCACACATTTTGAGTAACATACAATTGTAGCTAACTTATCAATGTCAAAATGATGACAGTGCAACAGAGTACAGCCGCTGTCTTGACAAACAAAGAACAAAACAAACTCCGATTCAACCACGTCACTCTCAAAGCCACACAGAAGGGAAGCATCAGATTTGTGGGAAAGAACCATCCAGCTGTTTTATACACACAGACGATGGACGAAGCCAAAGTAGCATGCCTGCATTGAACACATTCCTCAGAAGGTCTGATGGAAACTAAACTGGGAAAATAACCCTCCGCATCGCCAGAATGATTGCGCAAGACCTGCAACCCATCCAGTGCCACTGAGCACAAATACGTGAAACAAATGTCTCTTTCTGTTGTCTTGTTGACGCTGTGTAAACTGTCACACACTGAATGTTTGACTTTCGATTGGACTCGGTTGTTTTCCATGAAAAATAGGACCAGTGTGTGTGTGTGTGTGTGTGTGTGTGTGTGTGAGTGTGTGTGTGTGTGTGTGTGTGTGTGTGTGTGTGTGTGTGTGTGTGTGTGTGTGTGTGTGTGTGTGTGTGTGTGTGTGTGTGTGTGTGTGTGTGTGTGTGTGTGTGTGTGTGTGTGTGTGTGTGTGTGTGTGTGTGTGTGTGTGTGTGTGTGTGTGTGTGTGTGTGTGTGTGTGTGTGTGTGTGTGTGTGTGTGTGTGTGTGTGTGTGTGTGTGTGTGTGTGTGTGTGTGTGTGTGTGTGTGTGTGTCCTGCCCTGTCAGCTGGCTGGCATTTCTCCAACTGACCTTGTTCCTCTTTCCTGTGATATCATCAGAGCCGTTTCTTTTCACTCGGCCACATTGTCCTTTCGGAAACCCAGATTGTCTGAGTCGCAGTTTGTTAAAGTCGTTTTTCTTTTTCTTTTCGTCATCACAATTCTTGTGGTGGGGAAACGGTCCCAGTGTGCTTACACAGCTTCTGGTGGGAAATGTAGGAAGTAGGATACAAGTGGCTTCGCACCGGTTCGACGAATAATTGGTGGTTTATGTAGCACGTATACTTTAAAGTCATGTATGTGGTTTTGTAATAAATCAACATCCTGAAGTCTAGATTCTGCAGCCTGATTTACTCGAGATTGTTAACGTCCCTTCAACCACTGATGCAGACCATAATAGATTAAAAAAAAGGCTATTTAACATATCCTAAAAGAACAGTCAGGATCTATTTTATTCAAGGAGCAATTGACAAACATTCAAACTACCCTTTTTGTTGCAAAGTGCTATTATTATTATTATTATTACTATATCAGTAAGTTATTAAGAAAATGTTTTGGGCAAGAGTATTAATTAACCTTGCAAGCTGCTGGTGCCATAATTATAATTGGTTATTCATTATTATTTATAGTGGTATTTCAGAAATTATCTATAAGCTATTTGTATCGATTTTTAAAAAACATGTTTTTGCTTTTTATTTCTCACCACCATATTGCATAATATGCGGATCATCGTGTGTCATCTTCATTTTTGCGTCCATTTATAAAAACACATTTTCAACCCACTAACTTGAGGACAGAGCAGCTATTGATTATTTGACTAATCGACTATTCTACCGATTAGTCCATCGAGTAGTCAGGTTTGCTTTATTAATATCCTGCCCGCAACTTTTTGGTTCATACTGTCGTTTTCAGCCGCAGCTAAAGAAAAAGCTCTCCATACACGACGTGCTCCAAACGGCAGACTGAATTAATAATTAATAACAAGTTTGCCAGTTTATAGTAACACCATCAATATTTGCACATAAATACATTTATTAATCTGCGTTTTGATCATTAGAACTGGTTATTGAAGGAAGAAGTAAAAATAAATAATGAAATATGCCATTATTTATTTTTTTAAGCAAATAAATCAGCATCACAAGCACTGATGGGAAACGAGGCCATGTTAGCTTACAAGCTAATAACTGCTCATTAGACGTCTTTCAAAAAGTGAACCTGCCACTAATTAGCATTTATTCTAAGACGCTATACTTTCTAGAGAAATGTTTGTTGTTGTCATTGAGCTGCTACATTATTTATTTCTGCCGCTGTAAATGGATACAGAGAGTGAATGACCCGAGCTCTGCCCGCCTCTAGCCCGCCCAGCCGTCTGTGGTGCTCAACGTGACACAATGAGAAAACTGTTCAGAGACAAAGAAGCCTAGCTTGTCTCCTCTGCTGCTCCGTGTGAGGTCACAGAGAAAAGGAGAGGCGGAGGAAACGACGGATGGAGGGAGGAGGACATTCATACATAAACCTGGTGTCAGGGGAATGTTGTGGTTTCAGCTCGTCAGCACTCTTGAGCCTGCTTTGCAATGCTGTGTTGAGGTTGATCTGACTGCACCACATCTTCATGTATTACTAACACACACATTAAAGTAAACTGGCGCCGTGTCAGAGAGCGTCCAGAAATATTTGGTGTTTACCTAGTTTTGCCGACATTGTCCCTAATTCTTTCTGTCCCGACTTGTGTTTCCTCAGTTCCGGAGCAGCCGTGCTGTAAGGCGCTTTACGACTTTGATCCAGAGAACGAGGGCGAGCTGGGCTTCCGCGAGGGCGACATCATCACCCTGACCAATCAGATCGACGAGAACTGGTACGAGGGCATGCTGAACAGCCAGTCGGGATTCTTCCCGCTCAACTACGTTGAGGTCCTCGTTGCGTTGCCGCACTAATGTTTTAAAGAGAGCAAAGGAGGAGACTGATGGAGAGGAGGAGGAGGAGAGAGCAAGTAGAGTTAGGAGAGAGGGAGGAAAGCGAAGCCAAGTGCTGGTCCGCAGAATATTTCACCTTCGGCTCCGACGTCGCCATCGCAGACGAGCACTTTTTGTTTCCGGAGAAGAAGTCCAGACCAGAATTTCAACCCGTTGCCACCCAAAGGTAAAAGAATCTTAAGATGGACGCAAAATGTCGTCACCCGTTATCCGGCAGTCGGAAACATTTCCCCGAGGACTAACTTTTGAGACATTTACAAGACTTGTTTGTCTTTTTAATTGCAATTTACTGATATCGTAAATATGACTTGTACGGGATCTGGTGATTTCTGATGGGGTGCCACATTTCATATTGTGCGTTTTGTGTGACTGCAGTCTGTTGTTAAACTGAAGAGCCTCACGGTCAACGCCATGTGTAACTTGACTGAATATCATCCTCATTTCAAAACTGAAAACATTGTCTGTGCCCCTTAAGGACTCGAGCTCGTCTCTTGATGCCACCTGCTGGTGAGATTGAGAACTACTTTGACCGAAACTTCAACTACACACGACTAGAGATGTAGTTTAACTAATTATCTCAAAATTAAAAATACTTAATTATAAAAAATTATTAGACAAAATTAGCAGGTCTGTGCCTATTTGTAATGCTCTTTTCAAAGATCTATCTCTAAGCTGTGCTGATGGCTTCAGACACTGGTGTCCTTATAATGTTTCAGTATTTGAGTTACGTGAGTCTCAACCTACTACAGCAGTTTTTAAAAGTAGAATTTACGGAATATGTGAGAAGATAATTTGAAATTGCACCTTGGTCCTCAAATGAGATTTGTGTGTGTGTGAGTGTGACAGACCTACTCCACCATTACACACAGACCCAAAGTTAAATGCAGACGTTGCACCTTTTTGTCACTCAAGGGAGGTGTGTGTGTGTGTGTGTGTGTGTGTGTGTGTGTGTGTGTGTGTGTGTGTGTGTGTGTGTGTGTGTGTGTGTGTGTGTGTGTGTGTGTGTGTGTGTGTGTGTGTGTGTGTGTGTGTGTGTGTGTGTGTGTGTGTGTGTGTGTGTGTGTGTGTGTGTGTGTGTGTGTGTGTGTGTGTGTGTGTGTGTGGTCTAGAGATGCAGAATGATGAGTTGTTTCGTGGTTGTCTGTTCAATAGAGGAGACGGAGCCAAAAAGTCTTTGTGAAATGCAATAGAAACATCTCGCTTGGTGCGCCTGTTTGTTAAACTGCTAAGTATTCTGTAACATAGCCATATATTCATTTAGTTTAAGGCTTGCATGTTCAGCCGTTTCCTTTTTTCTTTGGTCTTTTTGACCCGTTCTAGGCGCCTGTTAACTCCGTGCAGAGCCTGAATAGATGACGCTGCTGGTCAGTCTTTCATAGTCATCAATAAGTGTCCCACTATTTCTCTCTGCCCTTGTGTCTTTTGAGAATGTGAAACTCCTCTGTGCTTTGAAACTTATTCTAACCCTGTGATTTTGATGACTCACAAGGGCTCTGACTCGATTTATTTGACGTAGGCGGGGTGTCGTTCCTGTTCAGTTAATCTATTAAAACGAGGCTGGTTTCTCGTTCTGGATTTAGCCACAGCCCTCACCAGCAGGTGGAGTCTAATCCGACATACACTGTACAGTATGAGGGGAAAGACCCGGAGTGAAAGGGAAAACATCAAAGGGGACACATCATTGTAAGCGTTTGTCCAGTTTGACTAATTGAATAATTGACTAACTTTTGTTCCCGAACATGAATTCTTACCAAACGCGTATCGTCGGAGGGGGAGTTTTTTTAATTGTGAATGACAAATGTGTTCACTTTTTGCAGTATCTTTCTGCAAAATGTCCCCTCTTATTATCTGCGTTTGTCCATCACTCCACGCTGCCAAACACTTCTGGGTTTGGTCCCCGTCTAATATGTTTACATCTCTGATCTTACCACGTTTCAATACTTGTATCAAGTTCAGGGCAAAGTTAAAGGACTGTAGGAGGTGCTGTCTGGATCACGCCGTTATCAAATGAAGACTTTGATCGCTTTTGTTTTTAGTGCCTTTTGGAAAAAGAAAGGAGGGAAAGTACCGCAACTAATCCAGCAACCAAAACCTAACCTAGCTACTTAAGAATATGGTCATAAAATGTATTTTCTACTTTTATTTTTGTGTTTTGTTTTTATTTCTAGCCTTTGGCACTTTTCCTGTGTAAAGATGAAATGCATGGTCTGTGTGTTTGTGTGTGTGTGTGTGTGTGTGTGTGTGCACATTTCTGCACACTTCTGACACTACAGGCAGTTTCCCGGACATGTGTTTAGACTAGTGTGAGGTTTATCGGCAGACCACCAGAAAAACTGATATGTATGTAGATTTTAATCCATGTTTGAAAAAACATGTCCCACTGATCTTTTTATCTCTTGTCTTAAATGCTTTTTGAACAGCATTAAATCATTCTGGCTCTCTAGTATTATTTTTTTATATTCAAGACCTTAAAACATTTAAATTAATCTTTGAATGTAGTCCTATATTAGATAATGTAAATGTATGTCTTTAGATTTGTCGCCTTTTTACTTTTGAGTACAGAATTTAACCGCAATATTTTGTCTTTTATTATCAAAGTATCTGTACGTGTTTCTTCTTGTCGTTCCCCCCCCCCCCCTTCTTACAATAAAAAGAAAAGAAAGATATGTTATTGTTGCGTTATCAATTGCAAGTTCTTCTGACATCATTATATCTTTGAATATTTAATAACATTTGACTTTAGTACACTTTAAAAAAAAAAATGTTTTTAACTTCAATCAGTGTTTTCATTTCAGGTTTGTTATTTATTTCATTAAGATTTTAGTTTTGTTCATAGTATTTATTTCATATAGTGACTTTGCTGTTGTAAACATTGCTGCTGCACTAGAAGCAACATTTTGTTATATCTAAAATATAAGGTAAGATAGGTCTTACTATTTATTATTTTACTATAGATTTGTATATAAATGTTTTACTTTACTATAAATAGTAAAATATTACTATTTATTACTTTCAGCGTTGTTTTAGAATAAAGTCAACAAAGAACTACCGGTCGTGTTTAAATAGTTCCAGTGTGTATATTTTAATGCTTAGTAGATCATCAGCAGGCTTACGGCACTGTCTTCATACATGTACGTCACACAATCCACAGTTCGTAATAAATACAGTACAGACGAAGAGGAAGAAAATATCTGGACTCACATATCCTGACAGGGAGACAGTCGAGGGGCACATTCACAACACGGCACAGGTTCATTAATAATAATAATAATAATAAAAAACAATTTGCTTGATGCAATGATATTACTTGCACCACATTGCAACCATTCAATTTCACTTGAGGAACACGTTCACAAAACTTATTGCAGAGTACAGTTCAGATCAAACACTTACATCATTTGCTATTGTAGTATATTATTCACTACTCATTTCCCCCCCCAAACTGCTGCTCCATTGGTTTAGTCTATAAAGGCAATGACAACACATTGAAAGTTTACATTGTACACATATCTGCTCATTGTACAGGATACTGGCACAGATAGGCACATAGGTCCAATAGGGAAGAGGCCAATCAGGCAGGTGGATTTCTGGTCCATGAAATGCTTCTGGAAAATGTTGGTAGTGTGTTCTCTGATCTGGTGCTGTTTGGTTTTGAGTATCCATTGTATATTTATCTTAAACTCACAATAATGCTGTATCAAAAATGACTCAAGTATGAGAGAATTCAAGGCATCTATATGTTTTTCAAGCAGGTTTTTTTTTTTTTACATGGTACGTCCGTCGCGGCAAATGTTTTTTTTCTTTGAAATGGAACGACGTGCGGCGGTGAGAGCTGCCCACATGCACAGCGACGGATCCCCTCAGTGTGTGCAGCTTAGCTGACTGTAGACATGCTCTAAGATCTGAGAGTAGGCCTGATCTTTGGGAGCGTGGCAACTCAGAGAGCCCTGAGGAAGAAGAAGAGAGAAAAGTTGTACAAGTTGGGTCAGATGGTTCACTACGCAGGAGGCTGTATGAAGTCCTAAATGAGTGCCAGGGTCATCATCACTTGCTATCTGTCCAGGTGCAATCCATTCTGTGATTTAAGGTCTTCTGTTAATCACCCTACCTTGATCTTGTCCATCATGGTCGTATCAGGACACCAATACTGGCTGAATTGGACGAGGTCGGGAGCTGTCCTGTAGTAGTCAACCAGCAGCATCTGTTGTGGAAATAAACATATTTTATAATGATTTAAAGTATATTTATAAAAAGACATCGTGCCAAATTTGGATTTCTTTGCCGTATTTCGTCTTAGTATGTATGCACCATCTCATTTAGAACATCGCTGGTGAGGAAGTTGTCCTGTACGTAGGTGACCTCTACAGCCACCGGGATACCGTGGTCATTAGGCCGTTGCTGCAGGGAGGCAGGTGATGCATAAGTTAAGAAGAAGCATGAGCACAGGTGTCTAAATTGACAGTATCAGAAAAGACTAACGTGAGTAAGAAAGCTATGAATTAAGAAGTGGAGTAGTCCTCACCTCTGGCGGTGGTACGACCCAGAACGGGGTTATTGTGGACGCCACGCCTTGATTGCCGTGATAATACGGTCCTGAAAGACAGAAAGAACGTGTACAGCTTAGAGTCCTGATGGTCAGAAGGTTTGATGAGACGACCACAGTTCATGATATTAATGATGCCTTCACATGCCGTGGTAAACACCGGATGTTGTTGCTCATTTAGAGTCTCCACATAAACGTCCCTTAATGGTATATGGTATTTATTACAATATGGCTACAATCATTGTGGAGCAGTTCCTGGAGAATGGTATTTTTTTTCTTCTTTCATTCATTACGCACTCTTTTACCCTTATTTTCTTGCAAAAATAATCGTGCAGTAATAATGTCTTTATTATTATTATCTTCACTTTACCCCATCAGTTTATTGCAGTACAACTCGCGGGTCATTTTTTACCTTTTTTTGTAATCACTATGCATATATTGTGGATGGAGCCTCTGTATCTCCTGCTTTGTAATGTATGTAGTATTAATTCAGAAATATTATTTAATACCATTTAATTTCCTTGCAATAAAGTGACTTTTTTTCCAACCTTTTTCACTCTCCCTGTAGAAGAGATATTAACAAAGCATGTCCCTTAACTATCACATTTATATGGTCCCACACTGTGTAAAGGCAGCCACGTACCACAGATGATGCCCAGACAGGGCTGGAAGCCATTGTTCGAACCCTGCAGCCTCAGCTGATGGTCCATCTGGGAGTCGATGTCCTGCAGCGACGGCAGAGCCGGACCTCGTGGGTGACTGTGGTACCAGCCCACCAACGACAGCCCACGCATGAACAGGTTCTGACAAATCTGGAGCAGAGTCCACGTGACAGAGGATTAGAAAAGAAGACTTCCTCTGCTTTAATGTTCTTTCTTTTAAAAGTGATTTAGTAGAGAAGGCTCACTAATACCTGGATAGATTCTCATTCTAAACCCCTAAATTGTACTTTCCAGCAGAATTGTGTTCCAGTTTGGCTTTGAACTGCACATTTTCTAATATTTGCAACTTTTTTCCATATTCTGTTAACTGACCTACTTTTATATATTAAAATCCATCTAGTTCGTCCATCTGTAGAAACATGGACCTTCTACGTATGTAGATATAAACAGCTAATTCTAAGGTAACAAAAACTCATATTTTCAGGTGTTTTTACCCTAAAGAAAACATACATGTCTATATTATATTCCATTTCTGCAAAACGATCCCCCTAAATGTGACACACTGTACCTTTTAAATTCTTTATTCCAGGACAGTTCGGTCAGTGCTGGTACTCTAGAAACAGTTTTGTGAACTTTGAGTTTAAACTCAAACATTGTTAACAGAAACAAACTTGTATTCAAACCTAACTTAAGAGCAGAAATGCAAAACTCTTTGGACGTTAACACACTCAGCACTCTAGTCAGTGTTAACTTTCCAGTGATGGAAATTCAAGAGCCGGTTCTTTTGTTTCTGGCTTTAGAAAAGACGGATGCGTGTTGACAAGTGCCGGCTGCTGAACTGTCCTGCGGCACAAAGGGACCTTGTGAATTAAATATAAAATGGGTGTCATTCACCTTCATGCTTCCTGAAGCATACATGTTGTGAATACAGACTACGTATTCACGATGAGTGTGTCAGCGTTACCTCTTCCTCAACAGCAGAAGCAGAGTCTCTGTCTGCCAGCCTGGTCCGACAGGGGAAAGCCCTTAAGACCGTCAGCACTGAAATACATGGAGCAGGGGGTTAAAGATGGCCTTCACCTTCCACTCGTGAACGTTTCTTGCAGTCGCTTTCTTATCTTACTCACATTGTGTATTTGTGTCCCATCGTCCTCCGAGGTATCCCACAACCTCACTGGTGGTCAGGTGACAGTGGAAGTCCTGATGAGGATAAAGAAGCAGGGGACTTAGTCTACTAACCGGTCATCAGTACTCAATTCCCCTGTTTTAGATATGGCTGTTACTTACCATGAGCAGCAGTACGTTACTGGACACGGCTACATTGAAAGGCTGGAATCTGTTAATGGCTGAGAAGGCTGACAGCTCCACGAGTGTGTGTGGATCTCTGAGGATAACAGATAGAGTCTATCACATTTGTGGTCACATAAAGCTATGTTGACCTTTCAGAATAAAAGTCAGTACCTGGCAGCATCCCTGGTGCCCAAGGTGCAATATCTGACAGGAATTCTCTCTCGGTCAGTTCTCCGTGAAACCATCACGTCTGTAACAGTTAAGAATGGCATTTGTTGTTGAAACAGAAAAAAAAATCGTTAAAACTTAGAGAAGAGAATTGCTACCAATTATTCCAGGTTTGTTGTTCTTGTTCTTCTCATCTGCCTGCACAGCGGTCTTCCCTTCCTCTTCATCCTCATCTTCGTCCTCCTCACTCACCATGCTCTGGCATCACAATAAACATTGGATATGACATACATATGATAGTGTAGATGCAGTGATACAGACTCAAAACTCAATGACTTGAGTATTGAAAGTCTTTCGTCCTTAAAACAAGCAAAAACAACAAGAATATTTCACGTTTTCAACTTGTTTTGAGTATTCTTCTTAAATCAAGTTACATTGATTTTATTCTTTATTCAAGAGCTGCAACTTCTTATATTTCTTGAAACACCTCTATTATAATTGGAAAGACTCAATGTACCTGCAGATTGGTTTGACTTGTTTTAAGAAAATGAGTTTTATAGGAATTATAATTATATTAACCCGCTCACAACTCATGACCGTAACCTGTGACGAGGAGACTTTTTTAAAACATTAACAAAGTACTGTTATTTTGCCTCTTTTTCATCATTCTTCTTTACTGAACTGTTTATACAGTACAGATTAAAGGCTACATCATATTTGGGCTCATTCCTTCATTTAACCTAAAACAACTCTTAGCACTTGGGAAGAAGCTTTTGATCTCTTCCTTATTAAAGTCAAAATTGGGATGTTTGAACTTGACACACTTTAAACCGAATACTGCTCACGGTAGTATTTTTGCCTCATATTTAAGGCTATAAACCGACCATAGTAAGGAAAAATCTAAAGTTCTGTTGTGCTCTCACCATGTCGGCGCTGGGTTGGTACTTGTGCAGCCAGGTGGTTTTGTACTGGACCAGCTTCTGACCCCGGTAGCGTACGGACGCCCAGCCACAGCCAGACTTCTTGGCTGGGTTGACCAGACGTTTGCAGTGTGTTGCCCAGGCACTGGGCGAGTTAAAGATCTGGCCCGTCTCCACCCACCGGATTTTCCCATCATTCAACAGGTCTCCTACAAAGTTCTTACCCTGAGGGAGCAGAGCAGAAAGAGACATTTTTAAAGCAAAACAAACAAGAAGTGGGTGCCGGTTTGCTCCTCTTTTTTTTTTAAAGCCACTGCTTACTGCGATTCATTTCCAGTGAATTATGTCAGGTTACATGAATAACAAGTGAAACCTCACGTGACTTGCATAAATAATGAATAACAACATTCTTACTGTACCCAGCTGGGATGTGTGTTATTACCAGGTAGTGGATCGCTAGCACGCCGTCCCCCGGCTCCACCAGGCCATCCTTGAGCAGCACTCTCAGGGTGATGCCTCTCCGGGTCAGCAGGGACCCCCGGCCAGAGCTGGACCGCAGGTCTGCCTCCTCTCCTCCACTCAGCTCCTCCTCATCCTCCTCTCCTCCGTCCTCCACCACCTGTGGAGAGCTGGGTGGCTCTGAGCCTGAGAACACACACACACACACACACATGGATGGATCCTAATGTGCTCAGGCATGTGGGTGTCATGCTAATATTAAAAGCTGGAACCCGTGGCATGTTGTGATGCATGTACATCATGTTTTCTCATCAAACAAGCCTCTTGTGATAAGTCACATCACTCAAATGCTTCATAATTAGCCACAGCACCTGGCCACCAGTTCAACATCTGTATATCAAAGCTACATCAGGAACAAAGCCAATGCAAATAGCCATTATTTGAATTATAATGACTTTATAATGAAAGCTCCACTGTAATGGCATCCGGCATCATTCATAATTGCAGTATGCTAAAAAAAAAAAAATGATAGCAGCCCCATATCATGTTAAAATAATCTCATGGGGGACAAAATAGGCAAAAAGATAATCTAAATTGGCATTTCATTAATTACGGCTAAACTATGCGGTTGGCCTTTTGTTTCCGCCTCCCATTAGGGCATGGCTTTCTCCGCAAGAAGAGGCCTGCCCCCCCCCCCCCCCCCCCCCCCCACACCACCCCTCTTGTTAATTTCCCTCAGAATTACAATTAAACCCGCCTTTCATTATTCTCACCCATATCTCCTGAAAGCGACGGAGAGCGCCTTTAAATCCCACTCGGTTCAACACACAAGAAAAAAGCTGCTCCTTCTTTTTTCCGGGCACTCGAGGCTGTGCATGGGGGTCGAGCTCCGGGCCGTTTTCACAGATACACTTCGCCACACTAGCTCCGGCTATTATTCAAAAACATAAAATGAAGGCGTCCGCGGCTCCGCGGTGTAGTTTCCTTGTTGTGTTGCTTTAATGTCAGTTCCCCTCCCCTTTCCTTCTCCCTCTCCCCGTCCTTGTCACTCTCCCTTCGTTCTCCGGTCCCGAGGTGCCATACGCGCGCTCTATCTGCCATTATTCACACATTCGTGAGACTTAAAAAAAAAAAAAAAATACCACAGTCATTAATAATGTACAATAATCGTCCAGGGTGCCAGGAAAACGTCACGAGTGATATTAAAATGTAAACAATGTCGCGAGGAGTGCCCCCCCCCCCCCCTCCCTCTTCCGTGCGCGAGAGCCAACCGCTATTTTGTCATTTAGCATTGAGGCGGATTAAAAGTGCATCCTGGAGATTATGGTTTCTTTTATATTCTTTTGTGTGTGGCCGTTGTAATACGAATGTTTTTACTCTGTTATGCTGCGGGTGTTTTTTTTCCTTCACTACACCGAGCTGTTCCTTCTTTTATCTCCGGAAAATGAAGCACATTTACCGGCCAGCGGCCTACGGAGGGCAGCAAACCTCCAGCAGTGTCTTCTGAACCGGGTTAAGTTCCCCTTTTCTTCCACCTGGTGGTAATGCAGGCCTGCGTTCACACAACCGGAAACAAGAAGAGGTTACGTGTGTTGGGCTCCAGATCAGGCCCGACCTTACCCTGTAATGTGGTGTTGTGGTAATGCAGTCGTGGAAAGCAGGCACGCGCCTCTACTAAAGTACTAATTGGATGTACTTCTACATGGTGTACTTAGCCCACATTTCAGAGGAAAATTAATTTTTTGTTAACATGTGTTTGACAGATAGATAGGCCTATGCCTACTGGTGTATATCTACAGTAGGACTGTAACTTCAATTATCCTATTGTTTATTGTTTTGTATTTAAAGATGTTATTGGACCCGTTGCAAACATCTGTCGTTGGGCCCCAGTTGTTGTTTTTAATGTGATTTCAATCCCTGCCAGTATTGAAAGTGGCATCCTGTGTCTTTAATATGGGTTTCATGGAACAACTCTGGATTTGTGCTCTTTGTCAGTTCAAATCTCATGCAAAGTTTAGATGCAAAGTGGACACAAGTTCATCCACACACACACACACACACACACACACACACACACACACACACACACACACAGTGGATGCACCTCAGCTGTTCTCTTCCAAGTCGATATTGAATGTTAGAAGAGGCAAAGCCGTCAGTACTTTAGGGACTTACTGTCAGAAGATGGAGACATTTTCCATTGAAGTGGGCCATTCTGTGTGATGAGTACTTTTTTTTAACTTTAAGTATATTTACATGCTCATACTTTTTTACTTTTACTTGAGTCAGGACTTTTATTTATTATGCAATAATTCTGGCGTATGGTATTGCTATTTTTACTTTAAGGTCTCAGTACTTCTTCCACCACTACTGTCTTACACTTATATGCGTAGAATATAATAATATACGTATTATATTTAAGACAAAGTAGTTGCTCACCAGTGACCAGATAATTGTGAATGAACACGTGAAGCTAGTGTGTAAAAAGTGAACGTTTGATGATTGCTATAAATCGTGCTTCATCATCATTTCTACTCTCCCTGGAGTGGGATGGTTGGCCCTGTGTGTCTATGATCTATGACCTCTGTTAGGAACACAGCCGATGTTAGGCTGTATGAGATGGAACTTATTCTCTAAGCCATGTTGGATAAACGAAAGGGTTAAAACCGTTATGCATTCTTTATGAAAGGTTCCAGGTTGTCCAGCTGTACAGTAGAAGACCACTTCGCGTTTCAATTTATTGAGATATGTTTGTGGTTCTGATATGATTTATTTTTTTATTTTTTTTAAAACAGAAGACACCAAAGCTCCGGGACATAGCGCTTTAAAATCTTTAGAGCTTTAAAATCTTTTATTCACCACTTATAATAACACAGTCATGTTGCAGAATAATGGCATTGTTAATCTTATTTTCAAAAGGACTTGAAAATGATATATAAAAACCAAATATGACTATAAAAATGGCAAAAAATGTATATATGTAATTGTCATAGTCGTAGATTTAGAGAATTATATGTGAGCTTAGTGAAAAACACTTTATAGTTAAAGTCATACAGGACATCCGTGAGTGTAAATCATCCTGGTCCCTATTCTCTTTGCCTTCGATCCCGGAGGGAACAGAAACTAATCTGTTGAGTAGTAAGGACGAACCACCACCTGGTAGGAGAACAGCTTTGAGTGGCATGAATAGAGTTGTTTTTTGCTGCTTGGAATAAATACAATATTCTCACCATCAAATTCCTGAACGTGGATCACGTAACTGTCTTCGCACATAACAACAAGCATGTTGCTGTAACGAATGCATCCCAAATCGCTGTTCTTTTCCTCGGCCTTCAAACTCACAGCTGGCAAAGAAGGACACGTGATACCTTCACCCAAACAATCTGCATCACTGATGTATAACCTCGTTTTCCAGCTCATTTTGCTCAAAGCAAAATAGGCACTGTTATGAACCGGTGTTTGGAAATCAGATGTCAGACTACCGATGCGGTGGCCATGGAGATTGTAGAAACCAAAATCCTTGTAAGCTTTGATGTTGTGGTGGCTGAATGTGAAGCTCCACGGCGTGCCAGTGTAAATCCTGGATGTGTAGACATGTTGTCCTCTCCTCAGGTCATTGAGCAATGTCGCGCAGGTGAGGGCATTGAACTGAAACCCCTGCAACTTGCTGTCACGGTACTTTGAGTCGTTGAGTGTGTATAAGTCCTCAGCAGGTATCAGTGGGAAACGGATGTGCTTCAGGAGGATCTCAGGAATAGTTGTTTCGTCTCGGGCAGCCGCCCATCTCTCCAGTCCATTCAGGATGACGGTTTCCTTCTGCACCACAAGGTCCCAGCGAGACAGAAGATCTTTGACCCGATCGAATGCAAGATCCGTCCAGACCAGGGAATGGATCAGGGCCTCGCAGTTCCACGCCAGGTAGCGAAGACAAGCCTCCATTAGCTCCTCGTCACCTGTATGAACTGCATACTCGTAGAAAGAGATCTGAGTCTGGAAAGTGAGATCCTGTGGAAGAAACAGTCTGAAAAGATGTTCTGCCTCATTGTGAACTTCTGTCAGTCCCCAGTCGAATGCCATCTTGAGTATGCAATGGGCGGAAGATTGTGTGACTTTGATCTTTCTTGTGTAGAAGTATCTGAAATATCAACGTTTTCATTAGCACGTTAAAAAAAATATTACAAAAATAATGTGCAGGTGGCAGTTTAAAAGACACACGTTTGCTATTACATTACATTACATTACATGTCATTTAGCTGACGCTTTTATCCAAAGCGACTTACAATAAGTGCATTAAACCGTGAGTCCAAACTCAGAACAACAAGAATCAAGCAAGTACAATTTCTTCAATAAAGTTAAACTACAAAGTACTATCCGTAAGTGCCATTTAAGTGCTACTAAAGTGCTATCGGTAAGGGACATTTAAGTGCTACTACGGCATTTAAGTGCTACCTATTCAAGGTATAGTCGAAAAAGATGTGTTTTTAGTTTGCGCCGGAAGATGTAGAGACTTTCTGCTGTCCTGATGTCAATGGGAAGCTCGTTCCACCAATGAGGAGCCAGCACAGCAAACAGTCGTGATTTAGCTCGAAGTGAAGAAGCTACAAGCAGATTGGCAGAAGCCGAGCGAAGTGAACGGGCTGGGGTGTACGGTTTGACCATGTCCTGGATGTAGACCGGACCCGATCTGTTCGCAGCACGGTACGCAAGTACCAATGTTTTGAAGCGGATGCGGGCGGCCACCGGTAACCAGTGAAGGTCGCGGAGGAGCGGAGTAGTGTGGGTAAATTTCGGGAGGTTGAAGACCAGTCGAGCAGCTGCATTCTGGATGAGCTGTAGAGGTCGAATGGCATTAGCAGGTAGACCTGCCAAGAGGGAGTTGCAATAGTCCAGCCGTGAGATGACCAGAGCCTGGACCAGAACCTGTGCCGCCTTCTGAGTGAGAAGGGGTCGTATTCTCCTGATGTTGTACAGCATGTACCTACAGGAGCGTGTTATTGCGGCAATGTTGGCAGTCAGGGAGAGTTGACTGTCGAGCGTCACTCCGAGGTTCCTGGCAGTCGGAGTCGGAACCAGCACTGAGTTGTTGAAGTTAATAGTAAGGTTGTGGGTGGGAGAGCCTTTTCCTGGAAGGAGGAGAAGTTCAGTCTTGTCCGGGTTAATTTTCAGGTGGTGTGCAGACATCCACTGAGAGATGTCGGTCAGACAGGCAGAGATTCGTGCTGCTACCCGTGTTTCAGATTGGGGAAACGAGAGGATCAGTTGGGTATCGTCAGCATAGCTGTGGTAGGTGAAGCCATGCGAGCGAATGACAGAGCCAAGAGAGTTGGTGTACAGAGAGAAGAGAAGAGGACCAAGGACTGAACCCTGAGGGACCCCAGTAGCCAGAGGACACGGCTCAGACACAGATCCTCTCCAGGTTACCCGGTAAGAGCGGTCGGTGAGGTAAGATGAGAAGAGTGAGAGCGCAGTGCCAGAGATACCCAGGTCCTGGAGGGAGGACAAGAGGATCTGGTGGTTCACTGTGTCAAAGGCAGCGGAAAGGTCTAGAAGGATGAGGACAGAGGAGAGAGAGGCTGCTCTAGCAGTGTGAAGCTGCTCAGAGACAGCAAGGAGGGCAGTCTCTGTTGAGTGGCCTGTCTTGAATCCAGACTGGTGGGGGTCTAGAAGGTTGTTACAGTGAAGAAAGGAGGAGACTTGGTTAAAGATAGCTCGCTCTAGAGTTTTGGAGAGGAAGGGAAGGAGAGAGACAGGTCTGTAGTTGTTGACTTCAGATGGGTCGAGAGTGGGTTTCTTCAGGAGAGGGTTGACTCTTGCCTCCTTCAGAGAGTTGGGGAAACAGCCGGTTGAGAGGGAGGTGTTAATGAGATGGGTGAGAAAGGGAAGAAGGTCCGGAGCAATGGACTGGAGAAGGTGAGAAGGGATGGGGTCAAGGGGGCAGGTGGTTGGGCGGGCAGAGGTTACCAAGGTAAGAACTTGATTGGGAGACAGGGGGATAAAAGAGGAAAACAAGGGGGAAGAAGGTGAAGTTACTGGAGGTGTAGTTGAGGAAGATGGATTAGTAAATGAAGAGCGTATGACGTCTATCTTTTACCTGACAAAGTCCTCGGCGTGCCGACGGCAGTCAGAGGCGGCCTCAATGCGGAGGTTGCCGAAGTCGGGCTGTGACGTGTTGAGGAACGAGTGCATAGAGAGGATGAGGCTGTGCGCACAGATTGTCTCCAAGGTGTTGTTGTTGAGCTCCGCCACTGTAATGTTCAGGTCACAGTGACGTCCGCTGTCAAACAGCTCCCCCAGCTGATGGGAGAGGCCTGCGCTGTGGTCCAAATCGAACTCGTGACTTATAACCCCGCTCGGTCGTTCTGGCTCTAAGGGAGATCAATATTGGCAGGGTGAGTGGTTTTTGTTGTGAGGAGAAATTGGCGTGCAACTATTTGTCCTTCATTTCTTCCACGGTGGAATCACACGACATGCTCAAACATCGGTGGCCTCACCCTTTTGGCATCTGACCCCAGCATCTTCAGGGTGAGCACAGTTATGTTTCCCCCAACCAGGAAATGCACACTGGAGCAAGCTCATCTCTGTTCCACTACAGCGTAAATCATCCATCCAGATGTTGCCGTGTCCTAACAACAACAACAACAACAACACAAAACAATCACAGGGTGAAAACAGCCACTTGCACTTAAAAAAAAGATAAATTAAAGGTTACAGGTTTTCATCTGCAGTATTTGTCAAATGAAGCTGAATTACCGTCGCCAAACGATGGAACGTGTGTTGCACCAGAGATATGTAGCTGGCGACACACGACATGAGCGTCATCTATGTCCCAGTCATCGTCGTCCCAGTCATCGTCGCAGACAGTCCCCCAAACTCCATTATGAAAGATCTCCACTCGGCCCTCGTATTTATCTTGACCACCAACCAGCCGAACAAAACCTTCCTCGACCTCAATGGCACCCACCCTAAACCCTGAATGACAACATTTTCCACTTCTCAAATTGATTTAATGAAAAGGTGGTGCAGTTTGAACCTGAGCTAGTACAGAATATAAAAATATGCCAACATGAAACAAAATTAGATAAGTCAGTGAACATTTATATTTGTTTTTCTCATGGAGGCAGGAATGTTTCTGGGGGAAAAGTTGTTTTTTTTGTTCACCGTTTAAGTAAGATAAGATAAGATACATTTGCTAAATTGGGCTTAAATGTAATAAAACAGTAACCATATGTAATACAGCGCCACATGATAAAAACAATTTACTCACCAGACAAGCTGATGGAAAGAATACAGAATAATAGGAAAGTATTTTCTTTCATTTTGATTGCAGTGCACTGAGGAAATAAGGAAAACTGTATTTAAGTCAGGATATTTGTTAAATAGTGACCAAATTCTTCTTCTGGTGAAAAATAGGAACGACTTACCACAACTCAAAGTTAGGTGACTTGAACAAAAGCCTCTCGTTGAAGAAGTGAATAGTGAAACTTAAATATTTCCCAGTAATCACCGCCCACAAAAGGGGTGTTGCAGGAAAATAGTTGAAATCTGTCTGTCTGTCTGTCTATTTGTCCATGCATCTAGGAATTGTCCACAGAAAGTATTTATTGATGTCCACACATCACTTAGTTACAGACAGTAACTAAGTGCATGTTCTCAGGTACCATTTGAAGCTGCTTCAACTTGACTTTGCTGCTATGCTTTACGATCCCACTACAATTCAGTGCCAAATATTGTACTTTTTACAATTATTTTATAACTTTAGTTACTAACTACTTTGCAGATTGAGATTGATAATACAAAATATAATCAATAAATTATGGTGTATTAAGTTGGATAACGATTTTATTTGAAGATGTTATTGATCTCTGGGAATTTCACAAGTTACAGCAGAATACAGTATATATAGTTTGTTTTTTTAAAGCCACCTTTACCAACTACATTAAAGCATGCATGCATCAATAATACAAAATCAATAATATAACTAATACTTTAACTTGTAGGAGAACATTTCTAGGCTATTGTATACTTTTACTTCAGTAAATGTCCGTATAGGGTTAGTTCTTCACTGTATTTGGATATATTGTAAAAGATACGGTAGATATAGCATATGACTCACAGGCTACTTACTCATTTACTCCTTACAGAACAAATAATGCAGGCTACATTAAGTATTAAAATGTGGAAAAAATACTTATATCGTTAAGTATGAGTATCCATATCGGTAACAAAGTCCCTGAAAGCTGCAGGTCTGCTGAGACACTCAGCTCCTTTAAATCCTCCTTTTGCTGTTGCCTTTAATTGAACCAGATTCAAGGATATTAATTATTTTTTTTATTTCTTAAACTGCACTGCATCTTTTATTCTTCTTTTTTCCCCGGTGCTTTTAAATGTTTTTAATGTTTAAATGAATGCTCTTAATTGTTTTTATATCTTCTTTTCTTTTGCTTTATGTTTTAGGGGTTTTACGTGAAGCACTTTGGTTTGCCTTGTCGGAGAGCGTCAGTGCGTTGCTGAGCAACCGTTAGCCAGCTGCTATAAACACAGCTAGAGGGAGAAGAAGAGGAGCAAATCAAGCTCTGATGAATAGCATTCAGTTCCTAGTTGGGTGAGTACGCTCTGTAAAGAAGGAACCGACACGATGGCGGACCAGGCGGACCTCGGCCGAGTGCTCAGTGTCCTTCGCGAGTGGGACCGTGGCGACGGGACGGTCCGCAGCCGCATGTTGAGCACCTTCCTGACTCGAAGCGCAGGGAGGACGGTTCACGAGCTGGAGCTGGAGTTTGCGCAGGTGGCCAGCCTCTTCCTGGCTCGACTCACCACCTGGATGAGGCTCACGTGTCCTTTGTGTGGTGCCGAAGAGTAGAAAGCCCTAAATACAATCAATATACTCGTATAATCAATATATACTCGTTCTAAACACTCATATTAATGTGTATTTATTCTGTACGCTGTACTTTATGTTCCATACATGATGGTAGCTTAATGCAAATTCACTTTTGACAAAGTGACAGGGTGAATATATTGTTTCTCGTATATTGTGACTGAAATTGAAGTACATTTAAAGTTTCGAGCCCTATTGGGAGTTGTTTCCTTCCGCTTCCTGTTCTGGATTGACTCTGAACTGAGACCTATAGTCCTTATTGAGAGAATATCCAGATACATGTTTGGGACGTACTTGGGAATGCAGCTTAAAGCGATTGGGATTTTCCTCTCTGCATCAAGCCAGTAAGTGGAATCTGTTTAATAAAACGGTGTATTTGTGACTCATTATACAGGTTTTTGACCCACTTTTCCCACGTTCCTCAGTGATCAGTACCTGATGGAGTTCCTGGAGGATGGAGGTGTTCTCACTCTCCTGGACATCTTGGGCCGCTCTCAGAGCAAAGAGGAGGAGAAGACAGAGGCCCTTCGTCTTCTGCTCGTCGTCTCAAATGCTGGTCGCAAATACAAAGAGATTATCTGTGAAAGCCACGGTAAAAATAAATGTTGACACGTTCTTTTTTCTTATTCACATAACAAAGCATTTAACACCAAAAATACATGAACAAATTAATATAATAACATCACTCTGTGGGTTTTAGAATGTTATGCTTACAGTCACCAATCTTATATCTTAATGTCGACTTACATGTTCAATATTGGTACATTTCCTGGAAATACAAACTTCATACGGTGCAGCCGTAGCTGTTTATTTAGCGCTGTTTATACATGAAGATAAGATAAGACAAATATTTTTCCATTAACCATTTAGTGCAGCACTATGAGTCAAATCAGTGTTGACCTCTCTCTTTTGGTAAATTCTTGCAGGTGTGAAAGCCGTAGCCGAGTGCCTCTCTAGGTCAAACACAGATGAAGCCCAAGAGACGGCCTGGGCCCTCCTGGAGTCCATCTCCCACGGAAACCCCAAATATCAAAACCAAATCTACAAAGGTCTGATTGCGCTCATGACTTGCACCTCCCTCAAGGCCCAGCAGCTGGCCCTGCACACTTTACATACTGTCCAGGTAAAGCGGGGAGAGAGCACGCCGAGTCGTATTTTAATGCAAACATGCATTTTCATCGTTCTCAGAGCATGCAAGTGCCCTCATCCTTGTTCTTTCACACAATGGATCTTATGGCAAAATGTGATATATTCAACATATGTGGGTTTTAGAATGTTATGCTTACAGTCACCAATATAACAGTTCTCCCATTATCCTCTCTCACAGTCCAAAATGGAAACAGCCCATCACAGCATTGTAGAACCTCTGCTGGATATGCTCAGGTCCCTGCACCTGGAGGTTCAGGACGGAGGTGAGATGAGCACATTTAAATACATAATTTACTGTGGCTGATGTTTCTTTTTGGGGGTTTTATGCTGTTACTTCATTTAAAATGATATACACAACCACCAGACAATGTGGCAATGGCTGAAAATGTTCCATCCATAAATGACCACCTTGTAATATCTGTGCACGTCTCTGGCAGCTATAAATCTGATTTTAGACCTGAGGTGTTATGATGTGAGGCCGCTGCTGCTCAATGGACTGGTGGCTCTGCTGAGGCCCAAAGAAGAAGTGCAGCACCACATGCATGTGGAAGGTGATAATACTCTATATAAGTGTGTTGTTTTTCTAAAAAAATACTATTTTAATATCCTTTAGGACCACCCACGTTATTCTTATATTTCTGCAATTTCCAAATAAAATATGTAATTTTCCATCAACCCCAAAAAAACATGTTTAATATGTTGTGACCACATTTGTCACATTCACAAGAAATCATGACACATTTTGTGGATTCATACAATCCTATCAGAATCTGAGATGATCAAGATGACTGGATCTCTGCCTGTGTTCGTGCAACAAGCCGCTGCAGCTAAAACTATACGGTGTGTCATATACATCCATTATATCTATACAAAATGGTCAGAAGATGTGATGTTTTATCACGTAATATGTAAAACAAAAAAGACAAATGTAATATATATATTTAATTAATATGGCTTTAATGATCTCAGTGTAAGTTTTTTAGTGGTTTTCGTACAGTAAGGATAGATGTTGATGGTGTTGAATGTGTTGAAGCTTGCTGGCCAAAGACAGTCAAGAGGTTTCTCATGAGCTTCTCTCTCTCGGAGTGATCCAACATCTTCTGTACGCGATGGGCAACAGAGAACACGCTGATGCCCAAATACAAGCCAGTCTGGCCTTGGAGGTAGGCCTACATACCTGGTCACACACACACACACACACACATGCACACACACACACACTTTCTTACATACTTTCGTCTCTGCCCAGCACTTTGTCCGCTCACACCCGGCTATTGAGGAGCATGTGCAGAAAGGCATCGGCAGCACACTGTTTGCAGCCTTTATGGTAAGCTTTAATAACTTACTAAATGCTATGATAGCATCGGTTAAAAGGTCTGTGTGAAAGCTTCTAGAAGGAAGTACTAACAGATTCAATCTCCGTCTTTCTACAGCACCGAGCTGAAACTGTGTACATGAATATGGATGAAACCCAAGCAGAGATCCTGCTCACTAACAAGGTTTACATAACTGAAGGTAATGAGTGTTATTTGTTCAAATTAAGGCTGGTCAAAGGTTTTGTCTTTTTTTCATAGGTTGCCTGTATTATGTGAGAATAACTGTGTTTTTGTTGTTGTCAATCTTTCCAGTTTGAGATGGTGACAACTCTGAAGGCTGACAAGAAGGACAAATAATTTGAATTATGCAAACGAATACGATTTAGTTGGTTTGTTTTTCAAAGGCAGTTTAACTCTTTCCATTTTTTTATTATGGCTACCTTTTTTCATTTGTTGAATTGTTTTAAAAAAGGAGATCAATTTGGACTTTACATGCTATCTCATTCTCAAATGTTCTGTTACTAACATTCCTGCCCACTGCTATTAGACTTTATAATAAATCTCCTCTGGCCAAATCCTCCTCAAACTGATCATCAATAAACCTTGCACCGATGTCACTTTATACTTTTTCAACACTGTGTATACTTTCATTTATTTTATTTTTTTACATTTCCTTTATTATTTAAATCCTAAATGTAATATGTCCTGCTATTTTATTTGTATTTACCTGGGGATGAATAAAGTATAATCTAATCTAATCTATATACCCAGTTTAATACAGTTTCACTGAATTATTAGACTAATTACATCAAGTATTCCTATCATTCTTATTATTACTACTATTATGTGTATGCCTATTCTTATTTTCCACTTTTTCATCACAATTTACTTTTTGTTTTTAATATGCGCTTGTCTTCTAATCAGGGGTAACGCGAATAATAAAATGTTTGACCCTCCCACAGGATATGACGCACAACGTACTTCCGCTCTTTCCTCGCAGCGGATTGGACGAGCGGCAGTCGCCCGTCATCGAACGTGGCGGGACCCGAAATGAATCCGTGAAGTAAACAAGTGTGCGCGTGCTGTTCGCAGAGAAATGAAATAAGTCGCAAGTTGAACATGAGCAGGTTGCGTTCGGCGATGCTTAAAGGAAAGAGAGCCGGACTGGAGATGGCGGAGGCGGCCAAACCTGCGCGGAAGAGGGCAAAGAAAGCCGTGAAAGAAGGCATGTTGCGCGTGTATGTTATTTAACATGTGGGGTAACGTTGGCTCATCTATCCACTTTAATATGAACCAGCACGATATGACACCAGCAGCCCAATTAGTAATTTACTTTTCAATCCTCTGATTGCATTTTCACATATCACTCACAATAAAAGCCACAGTGCGAAACAACAACAACAACAGTTGTGTACATTTCTACATTTTAGTTTTAAACTGTGTCGGAAAGGTTTTTTATAAAGTGTACAGCTTCAGAAATAACCACATTAATCCTGTGGACGAAGAATATGTTACATTTTACGCACTTTTGCAGGGAATAAATTCAAAAGTATTTGAAAATGATCTATTTTTTTATTAAGGAGTTGTGAAAAATGACATGTCAAAATCATAATAATAATCATAATCACCCGTTTGATGTTCTTACTCAAACACGAATGTTGAAGCATCCTGAAAGATGTGTTATTGCCTTATTAACATCAGTGGGATTTGCCTTGTTCAGTTTGAAGAGTTTGAGAGTGATGTTCTTGGTCCTCCAGAAGGAACCGGGGACTCCCCGTCTCCAGCGTCCACGTACCACAGCTTCCATGACCCCGCTGACGTGGTGCTGCTGCGCTCTCGGCTCCTCCACTGGTACCACAGGGAGAAGAGGGAGCTGCCATGGAGGACTCTGGTAAAGAGGAGAAACATCTCTTCGACCCGTGTTGACTTTAATTACATGTCATCATGAGAGCACTTTTTATTCTATTCTATTATTATTATTATTTGACAGTGAGGAATTATCGCTGAGATTTCTGTCAAATCTAATTTCATGGTTTCATTCGTTTAAAAAAAAAATCTCGTCATTATACAAATCCTAAAAGTAAAACAACAACAAAATATAGTCACAGTAAATAAACTAATATACATTTTCTTAAAGATGATATCTGATAGTATAGGACTGTTTCAGTTGAATTATAATAAAATGATGTCCTATTAAAGGGGTAGTTCATATTTTTGAAGTGGTGTATAGTCAGTGTATTAACTACTATTAACTATTAACAGTATCGTGTACTGCTTTGGACCGGGGCTGCAGCAAATTGTATTGCAGCCACCTAAAAGGAAGAAGAAGGCCCACCTAAAAAACAATTGCTATCACTTCAAGTGTACATCACATTTAGAATATTTCCACTGCTTTAACTCGCTGTCAGACAGACAGCTGAAGCTGTTCCATCCATCGATGCTCTCTTCAAAGCAGCCAGACCGCTGCCTCAAGCAGTTTGTTTGTTTGTTTGTTTGTTTGTGTTATTGTGTGACTTTGGTGAATCTGAACTGACCCTTTAAACAATCCAAAGTCACGCAATAACACAAACAAACAAACAAACTGACGGTAGGCCGAGTCTTGTTGCTACATTTTGTTACATTATTTATAATTACTTCAATGTTACATTTTGTGATTACTGAATAATAAAATACATAATTCAAAAGGTATTTTAAAATGCCTGAATATTGCAATATTGTTGATCAGTAATCCTCATATTGGTTATACACAACAATGTTGACTTCTATAACTGTCTGGCTCCTTGTATTTCTGCTCCAGGCGGTGACAGAGTCCGACCTCAACATCAGGACATATGCCGGTAAGATGATGGTTTCTAGTCAAAATTACACACATTCAACGGCTGCTTATAAGACAGTTTTCTCTCTTTTTTTTAAAGTCTGGGTTTCAGAAATCATGCTGCAACAGACCCAAGTTGCCACAGTAATAGACTATTACAACAAATGGATGAAGGTAGGGGTCTTTGTTCATTAACACCGTGATACATTAATTGTAAACATATTTAATTCTGTGTAATTTAAACTCTTCTCTTGTGTACCAGCGGTGGCCCACGGTGCAGGATCTCGCTGCTGCTACGCTAGAGGTGATGACTAAAGGAGGCGACGGTGATTTAAAATAGCATTGATTTCAAACTAAATCCATTGTTTTTATTTGTGTAGGAAGTGAACCAGATGTGGGCGGGTCTGGGCTACTACTCCAGAGGGAAAAGACTGCATGAAGGGGCTCAAAAGGTTTGTGTTGTGTTTAGTGAATCTGCTCCGGCTCACTTTGAATTGTGTGTAATAATGACTCGGTATTGGTTTTCATGTCGAAGAACAATTATGTAGTCATTAGTGAAATGTGGGAGCAGGTTGTTGATTGTGTCTGTTGTAGGTGGTGTCGGAGCTTAAGGGGCAGATGCCTCACACAGTGGACAGCCTGCTGAAACAGCTGCCCGGGGTGGGACGCTACACAGCTGCAGCTGTGGGCTCTATTGCTCTCGGTCAGGTGTGTCTCTGGGGACCGCAGCAACAACTCCCATGGCCACCACTTGATGGATTTACGTGCCTTGTTTGTGACTGCAAATATCTCTGTTGCCTAGGTTACTGGAGCGGTGGATGGCAATGTGATTCGGGTGCTGTGTCGCCTGAGGGCCATCGGCGCTGACAGCACGAGTCCTGCAGTGACGGAGGCTCTTTGGTGAGATGAAACATCCCAGCTGCTGTTTTAACATCTGTGATATTGTTGCCTTTTGCTTGCTCTGCATGCAGTAAACATCGACGTCTGCCCGACACTCAAACACACACACATCTCTACTGGTCAGTTATGAACTCTGCATACAGTTTAATTTGCTTTTTATGAAACAAACTTTGATCTGTGGGGTCCTGTTCAAAGTCTGTCTGGCGAGGACGTCTTTGTACTCGGCACAGGACGAGTCGTGCTTGTTGTCTCAGATGATTCAAGGAAACAGTTTAGAGATTTTATTCGCTTAAAGATATTTAAATGTAAAAACAAAAAATCTGCTTTTTATGCGATCAATCACAAAAAAACATATTTAATACCTTAATTGTATTAAATATTTTTTTTTGTGATTGATCGCATAAAAAGCAGATATTAGTATTCAAAGATCATAATTTGACCCAAATCTGGGTTTTGTTGTTATATTTTTGAGGAACATTCCTTTTTTTTTTACATTTAAATATCTTTAAGCAAATAAAAAAAGTGATTTTGAAGTTCCAACGGCGAAGTCTTCATTTCAATTAGGATGGATGAATTGCTCAAATAAACATGCTGTTATTTAAACATGCTGAGGGCGACTGTGGGTCAGTGGTTAGCAGGGCCGTCTTTCATTCAGGGGGTTGGTGGTTCAATCCCCGCCCTAGTCGATGTGTCCTTGAGCAAAACACTTAACCCTGAATTGTTCCCTGTAGCTGTGTCTACAGTGTATGAATTTAACATGATTGTAAGTCGCTTTGGATAAAAGCGTCAGCTAAATGACATGAAAAAATGAAAAAAAATTTCATTTTTTAAATCCCTACTCTATTTCAGGAGTCAAGCCAATATACTTGTGGACCCTGAGGGACCCGGGGACTTTAACCAAGCCATGATGGAGCTGGGAGCTCGAGTCTGTACCCCTAAAGGACCTCTGTGCAGCCAGTGTCCCGTACAGTCTCACTGCCACTCTTTTCGCAAGGTAAAAGCACCCCATGTGCTAAACTCCTGCCAGTTGCTTTGTATTGGGGATGCAGAAGGGCTCAAATAGATTATCAATGCTTTGATTCATAGTGAAATGTTTCGGATGTGTCCATGTCCCAGTGCGCATAATGTTGATGCAGTGTGTGAATGTGCAGGTTCATGTTAAACAAGAGAAAACCTCCAGGAAGCTCTTGGGGAAGCTGAACAGGAAGCTGTCCACCCTGCCCGACATAGAAGACTGTGGTGAGTATCCTGAGTTCTCTTCGCTCACTCTGAGCATTATTCTATTAAAGTACTTGCTCTCCTCCCTCAGCGAACAGCGAGACGTGTCCGCTGTGTCCCTCGCAGCCCTGGGACGACGAGTTGGGCGTTCAGAACTTCCCCAGAAAGCCGGCGAAGAAGCCGCCTCGCGTGGAGCGAACTCTGACCTGCGTGGTGATCAGACCTGGAGTGGAGGGAGAGGACGAGTACCTGCTCACACAGAGGCCAAACAAAGGTCAGCGCCCGGGGAGTCTGTTCGTCGAAGAATTAATCAAGTCGTCTCTAGCCTGATAATCAGATTGAATTTTTTATTATTATTTTATTTTTACGGTTTGAATTGCTGAGAAAATGGTGGATGTGAGAAGCAGATCATAGTTCCACAAATCAGGTTGACGTCAATCGCTCTTCAGCGGTTACTTTACTGTGAGGTTGGAGAGAGGCATCAGTAGTAACTTGAGACTATTTCACAACCAGTTCCTCAGTAACTTAACATACAATGTTGAGCTACTGGTACTCTATTTGAGTATTTCCATTTTATTTTACATTCTACAATTCAGAGGCAAATATTGTGCTTTTACTCTTCTCCACTTATTTGATAACATTTGATTCTAGTTTCTTTGCCGATTCAGATTGATAATATAAATACAGTATGATCAATGAATACATTCTGATGTATTATTATAGGTTAAGATAAGACTGTATTGATCAATAACCCTGCAGTGTATAAAGTAGTTAAATTACCACCTTTACCAGCTGCAACATGAAAGAAATACTCCGGTGGGCTGCATTAATAGATTAAATAAATCTCAGAAGAGCAAAATAATTTTATATTTAGAATGAGAAACAATTCTAATCAATTAAAAATAAAGCTCCAGTTAAATTAAACACACAATTCAACAACCGATACATGTGTTGACATTGCATCCTTGTATTAAACAGCTAGTGTCCCGACAGGGTTGCTGGCCGGCTTGTGGGAGTTTCCGAGTCTTCTGCAGGAGAAGAAGAGCTCCGAGATGAAAGAGAAGAGGGCTCTGTGTACGCAGATCAGCGGGTTACTGGGAACCCATCTGACAGAAAGCCTCTTCCAGTATGTGGGGGAGGTAAGCTGGGTGTTGACCACCTACCTATCATGCTCACTTTATCTTCCAAATGAACCCTTTCTGCACTGACTGCAAACTGTGTGTTTGCAGGTGGTTCACATCTTCTCCCACATCCACCAGACGTACGTGGTTCAGAGTGTGCGTTTGAAGGCCGCCGACGCACAAACGCAGGCTGAAAATGCGCAGTGGCTCACCGGGTCGGCTCTTCAGGAAGCCGCTGTGTCCACGGGAGTGAAAAAGGTATTCATATTGTTTACACAGCGGGCGTGTGAAGCCCCGCTGCGAACCTGAGGTTTGCAGTACCTGCAGCGCAACAGCAGTGAACTTTACTTATTTTAGACGCTTGTATAGCTATATATATATATATATATATATATATATATATATATATATATATATATATATATATATATACATACACATATATATCACAGGATTTCAAGTTCAGGTTTTAACGGTTTAAAAAGTGCTTCTATCTTTCCTTTTATTACTTTGAGTTCCAGAGAATGTGAAGGACAGTTGAGTTAGTTTCAGAAAGTCGTGACAGCGGCCGTGAGTGAGCGTCGATGTGTTAATTCTCCTGCAGATCGTGAAGCTTTGTGACTCGGTTGACAGTCAAAAAGAGCAAACCTCCAAGGTGTGTGTGCGTGTGTGGGTGTGTGGGTGTGTGCGTGTGTCTTATTCTATAATCCTACATTAATAGCAGATTACACCTTCATCATTTGTCTCTGCTTGTCTCACTTAGTGTGGGAAAAGGCACAGCGGCACAAAGACTCGACAGACCTCAAAACCCCCCAAACTGAGTGCCGCTCCCAGCAGGCAGCTCTCCCTCAGCTCCTTCTTCAACTCCGTTAAACAGGAATCTTGATGGCATTGTGTGTTTGAAAGTCCTCCGTAATGATTTCCTCATGCGCCTCATGGCCAAAGCATCAGCCCCTTTTGAGGGATTGTTTTGTTATCATGGTCCCATCACTGATAATTAAATACAGAATGCGGTCAAATTATTTTAACATTAGTTTTATAATCGTTATGGGTTGTGAATAAGTGTGTATTGCTCCTCTAAAGTTCCGGTTGGGAAGCAAATCAGCTGTGTAATTTGATTCATAGTGACCTCGTTGTAGATGATGTTTTTAATCACTATATTGTGACGAGTCTATACATGTTTTCCAAGCATTATGTAAGATACTTGTCTAATAAAATGGCATGGTTTTTATTACTACGTTATGAATGTCATGTTATTGGACAAAACGTGTAGAGAATGCAACTTTTGGATAATAAAGCCCAGACACAAGACACACATGTGCAAACTGCTGTTCATTCTCCAATCAAGATTTATATGATGGTAATGTGGCAAAAATAATCCATCTGCATTTATCCCTTCATGAAGATGTGTGTATTTAATTATTTGTTTATACATTTATATTTGATATATGTATACATATGTGTGTGTACTATCAGAGTTTAATATATATATATATATATATATATATATATATATATATTGTTCTAACAGTTAGGATTAACATGTTTTACTTACATATATTAACCAAAATAATAATGAAAGTATGTGACATTATGTCGGGAAACAGCGCCCCCTGCTGTGCCGAACGCGCAACAACAACCGATACTAACGCACAAAAGAAAAAAGAAATGCCAATGGCGACGAGCAACATGCAGCGATCCTAATCTCGTCCGTACTGACTCAACTGCCTCGTGAAATGACTCCGATGGGAGATAACGGCGCGTTTGTACACATCGTGCACCGAGTGTGTGTTTCGTCTGCCCCGGTTTCACGCAGCAGCAGCAAGCAGCTGCGCTTCTGGTGCAGCTGGTTGCTCCAGTCTGTCCTCATTCATTCGTGGCAGATGATCCGCATTTGACCGCGTCACCGCTCTCCGAAGTTGAACTTTGCTCATACTTCACCTGCCAGATAGCATCCGCGTTCAAAGGTTCAACGGCGTGTTCGCTGAAGCGCACCAGGCGTTGAGGCTCTGGCTGCATACAAGGTGTGCGTCCGCGAGCAAGATTGTTACCAAACCAAATGCTCACTGCCTTCAGTTTTTTTTAAAATTCTTTCTTTCTTTTATTTAACTCTCTTGATGTTTCCAGATGGCTTCTGCGTGGCAAAGCGTCCTATCTGTGCACCAGAGGATAGTGGACAATGGAGGTATGGTGGTTTCTCCATAAACAGTTACTTTAGCTTTAGTTTGCAGTAAACCTCTATCGAATAGAAGAGATTCCCAGTATTAACAACAAGCCTGTGAGGGGGGGGGGGAAGGGGCTGCAGATGTGATGCCCAGCTTGTCTTCACAATGTCTGCTTTGTGGCTTGTCACATGATTAGCCACAAATGATAGGACCCTTTCATTGTCGTTCAAAACCAGGTTTTTTCCCCCCTCTTAAAAGGTTTTATTCTTCTTACGTTCACAACACTGCACACGGGCAATCTGAGCTAAACTGGAACATAAAGAAACTACAAACAAACGTACACATGTCCTGTGCAGACTAAGCAAAACAAATGTTGTAAAACGTTTTGGGGGAAATCGAGGCAGCTCTAACAATGGGTAGTTCCAGCCAGATGTGTGTCCTGTAATGTATATTTCTACATTTGTAAATAGTATCTGACACACAGCTTTTGTTATGTTCCAGACAAAAGGGCGGACCAGTGGCCACTGGTCTACTCCCCCGTGTCGGTCTCGCTCATCTTCCTGGTGTACCTCTGTGTGGTCTGGGCCGGCCCTCGTCTGATGAAACACAGGGAACCCTTTGACCTCAAAATCTTCCTCATTGTTTACAACTTCGCCATGGTCGGCCTGTCGGCCTACATGTTCTATGAGGTGTGTTGGTGCTGCTGTGGGTTCTGTTTTTAATAAGGGAACCGGATCCTTCACGAGCACCGTAGTTTCTGTTTCCTCTGTTTTATGATGCAAGCAGATATGTTGGTTTTATTTCATGAAGTAACCGTGTGAATATTTCCCAGTTCGTGGTCACATCCTGGCTCTCGAGCTACAGCTTCCTCTGTCAGCCTGTAGACTACAGCAACAGCCCCCTGGCAGTGAGGGTAAGCAGGTGTCTGTGATGCCTTTTGTGCAGAGATTTGGTCCTTCACAAGAAACAAGTGGAACACAATTCACATTAAAATACTCCTGACAGATTAAATCCTATGTAAAACTTCCACATTGTCTCCGTCCTCCAGATGGCCAAAGCCTGCTGGTGGTTCTTCTTCTCCAAGGTCATAGAGCTCACGGACACGGTGCGTATTTGTTCAAACGTTTACAGTATCACTTTCAGAACGAAGAGTTGAAACTGTTGCGGCCTCCTCTGCTCCTCTCTATGTGCAGGTGTTCTTCATCCTGAGGAAGAAGAACAGCCAGGTGACTTTCCTTCACATTTACCACCACGGCACCATGATCTTCAACTGGTGGGTGGGCATCAAGTATGTTGCCGGCGGGCAGTGTAAGTCATGATAATATCAATTTTCCTTGATGGTATGATGACCTTTTAAATTGAAAAAATAATCCAAAACACAAATGCTAATTGAAATAAAACAGAAAAGAAGTAGCTCCTGTGACTCAAACGTATGTTGGTTGTAAAACTTGAGAAAAAGAAGCAAATTAAGTAACTTCTATGCATCCATTGTGTAAGATCATTAATTCTCCATCATCTTAGTAATCAAATGCTATCTGGGCCATTGCATAGATGTCGTTTTCATGAATGCACAAGAGCTTCATTACGTGTCTAACGTGACTGAAATGCTTTAAAGTTAAACTGTAATAATCACACAGTCTTCTACTGTTTATCTGCTGCCTCGTTTTCTACTTATGATACAGAATAATTCACTACCAGTACTTGAATGATCATTTCTCTTCCTGTTTGAAACGTTTTACTGACTCACAGTAAGTAAATCATTGAAAAAGCCCATTTGTATTATTATTATTGTTTATGTCCCGCAGCGTTTTTCATCGGCATGGTGAACACCTGTGTTCACATCGTGATGTATTCTTACTACGGCCTGGCCGCGCTCGGCCCTCACATGCAGAAGTACCTGTGGTGGAAGAGATACCTCACCTCTCTGCAGCTGGTGAGTGGGCTCCGGATCTGGATCTGAAGAACTGTGACTGTACATGCAATATGTTTGTGAAGTAAAACTGACGTGAATAACTCTCCAGGTGCAGTTCCTGCTGTTCCTCCTGCACTCCGGCTACAACCTGTTCACAGACTGCGACTTCCCCGACTCCATGAACGCGGTGGTGTTTGGTTACTGCGTCACGCTCGTCATCCTCTTCAGTAACTTCTATTATCAGAGCTACCTCAACAAGAAGAAGCAGAAATAAGATGCAGCGGTGAGGCGTTACACACAAACACACTGACACAAGTAATGTGTCTGCTGGAGGGATTTCTTTCCCTGTGTCCGCAGTACCCACTAGTGTCCACCAGGGGGAACAACACGGCTATAGTCTGTACTTTTTTCTCTTGGTGCTGATGATCAAGCCACAGATACTTAATACAGTTAAGCTTTACAGTCAAAAATGAACATTGCACATGTGCCCCTTATGTGTACAATGTGAGTACTCTACATTTCTTTGTATTCCATGTCAACAGGACGAGTTTGAAACCCAGTATGCGTGTGTAAGTGTGAAATTGTGGCCAAATTGTCACAGCGACAGCGTCTGGAATGTGGTTAGCGGTCGGCCAACCTGCAGCACCAGGAGAGGACAGAAAGACAGTTTTTACAACGGGAAGCTACTTTCCCCTGATATCAAAAGGTTAAAGGTCATCCTCTTCCCAAAGGAAGTTTTATTTGAAGAAGACGGGCGGCTTCAGAAAGAAGCGACAGCAGCAGAGAGCGATTGTCCACATCGGCTCACGTGAAGCCTAATGAATGAGCTCGATGTGTTAAGAGCTCCTGCAGGTTGCGAAGCTTTGTGACTATGTGTATATGTATATATATATATATATATATATATATATATATATATATATATATATATTATATTATTCTATAGTCCTTTTATTAATAACAGTTTCCACCTTTATCATCCCACAGGGTGGAAAAAAGCAGATTCTTACCGGCACAAAGAATAGCAAGAAACAACAGGCCTCAAAAAGAAAAACCAAACTGCAGACAGCTCTCCATCAGCTCCTTCTTCAACTCCGTTAAACAGGATTCTTGAAGGCATTGTGTGTTTGAAAGTCCTCTGTGATGTTTCCTCATGTGCCTTATTGTCATATATTATTGTAGTATCATAGTGATTAAGTACAAAATACCAACACTTTATTTTAAGCATTCATTCACCTTAATATTTATACATCATTGTCCATAATGGTTTAATAATCACTACATTGTGACTATAGTCTAGATGTTTTACAAGCAGTTAGATAATTGTTGTGCTTATTATCACGATAAAGATGTCATGTTAGTGGACAAAAAGTCCAGAAAGTTTAACTTTGGATAATAAAGCCCAAACTCAAGAAATCACCAGACTTCCTGCCAGCTAATTGTTTTATTTTTTGTTTATTGTGGCGAAAGTAACAAATGATTTGTTATCATAAAAATATAACATTATTTTAATTTAAATTGTTGTGTTTTGTTTTGTTATAACTTGGTATGTCATCGTGGTGCAAGTAAAAGTTCTGAATACTTCTTTCCCCGCCGACCCTCTGACGTATCAAATCATACGTGCTACTATTACGATTAAAAGTCCTGCATTCAAAATGGGATAAAAGTATTAGCGTCAAAATATACTTCAGTACCAAAAGTAAAAGTACTCATTGTGCAGAATGACTCCCTATTTTACATTATTATATTTTACATTATTATATTTTATACAATTATTGATTCATCAATGTAATGTTGTAGCTGCTTCAGGTGGGCCTAATTTAAATTAATGCTGGGTAGCTTACTCTTTAATAATACTTATAATATAATAGTTGATCTGTCTGTCTCTTCCTTTCTTCATGGACAAGAGGGGGATTTTATTGATATATATATATATATATATATATATAGAGAGAGAGAGAGAGAGACGATATCATTCAATACATGTAATATTACAAAATACAAGCAATAAACGAAAAGTAATGCAATACTGAAAGTCGTCGCGGGGAAACAGCGCCCCCTGCTGGTCTAAACGCGGAACAGCACAACTGATTCTGTCAAAACTAAAAAAAAAAAAAAAAAAATTCCAAACGCAGTCGCGAAGACAAACAGGAAGTGATTCAAATCAGTTCTCAGTACTTTTTCTCCACTGTCTTTCAAAGTTACTCAGATGGAAGACAACTCGCCGTTGTAGCTATCCACGTGCGGTAGTCGTCGGTTTACCGAGTTAAATTAACTCAATCGGTTTCTGGTGCAGCGGGTCGCTCCAATCGACCTTCATTCATTCATCGTTGGACGAAACTCCGGATTTGGCCCCGGCGCGCGCTGCAAGGTGAATTTTTGCTAATAGGCCACGCATTTGCCAGCTCGTGTTCACTGAAGTCCACCGTTGAAAGGCCGGTTTCGACGTTTGCGACCGTGAGTAGACCGTTTATCGTGAAATGCTACCGGGTTTTTAAGTCTTATTTTACTCTCTTCTTGCTTTCGGACACTAACTTTCTTGATGTTTCCAGATGGCTTCTGCGTGGCAAGGCGTCCTGTATGTGCACCAGATACTCGTAGAAAACGGAGGTATGAGAGAGAATTATTATTTTCCCGATACAGCTCGGTCAAACAATGAGTGTGTGTGTGTGTGTCTGTGTGGTTTGTGTAGGAGTCGGGAGATGCAGATGTGCTGCCCTGCCTGTCTTCACAATGACTGCTTTGTGGCTTGTCACATGTTAAGCCACCATGACACTTTTTTTTTTTTTTTTTTTTAAATGGTATTATCTTGTAACAGTGGCGAAGGGGAGGGAAGAACAGAGAGAGGAGGGGGCTTTCATTGTCAGACAAAAAACAAACAAATACATCCTCCTCTCAAATGTATAAATGTTTTATTCTGACTTTGCTAAACTGAAAACCTGCCCAAACCCAAATGTGTCTGTCTGGGCACCGCAAGGCTGCTTTCAAACTACCCAGATGTGTGTCCTGTAATGTATATTTCTACATTTGTAAATAGTATCTGACACACAGCTTTTGTTATGTTCCAGACAAAAGGGCGGACCAGTGGCCGCTGGTCTACTCCCCCGTGTCGGTCTCGCTCATCTTCCTGGTGTACCTCTGTGTGGTCTGGGCCGGCCCTCGTCTGATGAAACACAGGGAACCCTTTGACCTCAAAATCTTCCTCATTGTTTACAACTTCGCCATGGTCGGCCTGTCGGCCTACATGTTCTATGAGGTGTGTTGGTGCTGCTGTGGGTTCTGTTTTTAATAAGGGAACCGGATCCTTCACGAGCACCGTAGCTTCTGTTTCCTCTGTTTTATGATGCAAGCAGATATGTTGGTTTTATTTCATGAAGTAACCGTGTGTATTTCCCAGTTCGTGGTCACATCCTGGCTCTCGAGCTACAGCTTCCTCTGTCAGCCTGTAGACTACAGCAACAGCCCCCTGGCAGTGAGGGTAAGCAGGTGTCTGTGATGCCTTTTGTGCAGAGATTTGGTCCTTCACAAGAAACAAGTGGAACACAATTCACATTAAAATACTCCTGACAGATTAAATCCTATGTAAAACTTCCACATTGTCTCCGTCCTCCAGATGGCCAAAGCCTGCTGGTGGTTCTTCTTCTCCAAGGTCATAGAGCTCACGGACACGGTGCGTATTTGTTCAAACGTTTACAGTATCGGTGAAATTCAAAGTTGTAAGATTGCAGC